>NW_024098059.1:552500-795000 GCF_016545835.1 Crotalus tigris | reverse complement strand
CTGGGCACTTAGTGGTGGATGCCTGAAGACTCAATTTTCTACTCACTACTGTACCAGGTAGGGGAGATCCCAAGTCAGGGAAGAGGTGCCAAAGAAATGTGGACCTGGTGGCTGAAAGCGTTTGGGTCGGGGGAGGGGGCAAACAGACTGAAATTAAATCCAAGAAAATGAAAGGTTTCTGCCAGCTCTGATCAGTGTGACAATCCTTCTGATGGACCATTTCTGCAACTTGGCGTTCTGCTTTGACTCGTAGCTACTACTAGAGAAATAGATATTGATATAAGGAGACTCTGTCCACCTTCAACTGGTGTGTCAAGATTATAGTCTTTTTTTTAACAAGATTTTATTAAGTTTATACAGTATAGATGAGGAAAAATAGGAACAATACAGGTATGATAAAGGGAGGGGGTGGGGGGAAAGGGGAAGGGAATAAAGGATAGGTATAATCACATATTTCAACAAACAAGCTTCTGTCCGGATCATAATAATGAGTAAATATCATATTCAACCACTTTTACCATAAGCTTAGACTATAACATATTAAAAACAATTAGTAAACAAATACATTGATCTATTAAGTAAACACTACTAATAAAATCTCAAAAAATCCCAACAATCAAGAGTAACAGATGAAAATCAGTAAATCACGAAAAATAATCATATCATCAACATGTTAATTAGAACTCGGTTAAAAATCAGTCATCTGTTCTAAAATATTGAATCCTTCAAGTTCTAATGTGTCTCTAACCATTGATAAAATTTTTCCCAAGTTATAAAATAAATTGAGTCATCTTTTTCTTTTATCTCTAATGTTAGTCTATCCATTTCTGCACACTCTAAAATTTTAATAATTATAATCTGGTCAGATGGTAAATTCTCATTTTTCCAAAATTGGGCAAATACTATCCTTGCAGCTGTTAAAACATGCAATATCAAATAGTCATTCTCTTTACCATAATCAGGTCTTAATATTCCTAACAAAAACAATTCCGGTTTAAATTCTATCTGTAGTTTCATCATCTTTTCCAACCATCTATGGATCTTAGACCAATATTTCTTAGCGATAGGGCATATCCACCTGGCATGGTAATAAGTGCCTGGCTGTTGTTTACATTTCCAGCAAATATCTGAAACATTTTTAAACATTTTTGCTAAGCGAACTGGTGTCACATGCCATCTATAAAACATCTTATATAAGTTTTCTTTATATGCTACTGCTTTTGTAAGCTTAATATTTTTATCCCAAAGTTTTTGCCAGTCTTCCAAATCTATAGAATGTCCAAAGTTCTTTGCCCGTACTATCATTGTTTCTTTCACTTGTTCTTCTTCCATCTTCCAGTTTAAAAGAAATTTATAGAGTTTTCTGATCAAATTCTCATCTGTTTTTAACAAAAGTTTATCTAATGGGATCTGTTCTTTGTAAAAACCTGTTGATTTTATATCTTTTTTGTATCTTGTTTGAATTTGCAAATAGGACCACCATGTCAAGTCAATACCTTGTTGTTGTAAAGTTTGCCTGTCCTTAAGTTTTCCTCTTTGTCCAAAATGTCTTTATAACTAACCAGTTTGTCATAGTTAATCAGATTTGGATAAGCAAATGCTTCCATTGTTGAAAGTCACCTTCAGCTGGTGTGTCAAGATTATAGTCTTAAAGCCAACAGAATAATAATAATAAAAAAGATTATAGTCTTAATGAAATGGAAGGTCCTGGCAAGAGAGACACAAGAGCTTCTCACCACATAGACTACTACAATGAACTATACAGATCTTTCTTTGACAATCACCTTAAAGCTGTGGTTGATACACAATGTAGCAATCCATTTGCTGGTTAATAAAAGTCACCCTAACCATGAAATCCCTATGCTACAAGCCATTCATTGGTTGCCAATAGATTGTCAAATAGATTTTCAAATGGAATTTTTAATCTGTTTAGCTTGGCTTCCACAGGCACTTTGAGAAATGCCTGTTTTGTATGAGATCAATTTATTGGAAATATGCAATAGACAAATAGACAAAAATATGTTAATGATCTCAAGGTTTAAGGGACTAGGTGTCCCAGAATATTTTTCCTTTGCTTCCTTTTTTTAAAACTTAGGTCAGATCAGCACCACACTTCAATAGCCCCAAAAGCCACATCATCTTGACAAGAATTGCTGCATGCTATTTATCTCAATGACCTCCTGAAACTTCACTTCTGCCCTGGGAATTTGGTCTGGGTAGAAATTCTTTACTACCAAAGTTGTTACAGAGATAAAATTTTGTTGCTTGAGAGGATAAGTAAACAAGATATTGGGGCTTGAAATCAGTCTTATCCATCCACTGCTTCTTCTATGATCATTAATTTTATTAATTTTGTCTGCATTTCTTGGTTTATAGATTGTTTGCTTATATGAGCATGTGCATAACTCTTCAGTATTACTTGTATATGTAGAAGAAGAGAAGAAAAAATATGAATTGGCTTCAAAAGAGGCATAAATAAGCACACCAATTCCGCTTTCAAAAGCAGAGTTAATTCTAATCTTTGTATTTATTAATTGCATCATAGGTTTTATTTTCCACAGATATTTCAAACAATATTTTTATTCCTCATAACTGAAACAATGGACATGAATGACAAACAATGGAAGCTCACTCATCTCCCCCCCTCACCCTCATATTATTGTTTTAGACGTGCAAAAATTATTCATACGTTATTTCATGGTAAGCTTTTATTTCACAATCAAAGAAGTATTATAGAGGCTATGAGGATATGAAATAGGTACGAACACAAAAAATACACAGTAAAAGTTTGCAATCTTCAGACAGTATATAAACTTTAATAAATTTTTGTGTAGCTAATGAACATCAAGAGACAATGCTATCTGTCCTTTCAAACAAATGCTTGCTGGCTATAAAATAAATTTTTTTAAAGCTTTACTAATTTTGGTATCTTTAAAGCTCATAATGTAAGTGACAATCTAACATAATGCTTTTGTGATGGTTGTGAATTTATAATGTTAAACATTTCAAAGATTCTTTTTGACATTGTTGAACCATCCTTATAGTATGAGATCAAGCAGCGTGAAGAAGAATTATGGTAAGATAAAATAGATCTATAGGCATTCTCCAGTTACTTAATGGCAATTCGTAGTGGAGATATACCTAATCAGCTTGGACCATGCTTGCCAGGTTCATTCCTTATGATTTTCTGTCACTACCATATTCTGATTTAAATCAGTATATCATAGCTTTTCTCAAAATGCAAGGAAAGATCATTTGGAAAGATTAAATTTATATTGTAAAATGATAAAGAAAAATGGAAAAATATGGCTACTACTGTAAATGAAAATCAAGGTTTAAGTGCACATTTTTTTACTGGCATAGTTTCAGGATGGTGCCCAAACATATTCCAAAATAATCTGCCCAATCTTCTGGTGAGACGACATTTTCAGTGTGAGGAGGAAGTTGTGTCACGTGTCTTTTACCAGTCAGAAAAACAAAGACCAAAGGTTTGCGTGATGAGTATATTAATATGCATTAAGGAGAGTCAATACATGAACAATAAGTGTCCTGTGATTGACCTGTATTTTTAAATTACCACTCAAAAGTACAAAAGAGGAAAAGGTTTTATGAAGGGTTTATAGCTTTGGGGTTTTTTTGTTTCCTACAAATAGCAGGCAACAGCCATGAAGCAAGATTTTTAATTCATCTGGTTCAGGGAGAAGTTTGCTTTTTACTTTACTGTAAAGGATGATTATGTAAAAGAAGCTGGGCTTGAAGCTACTTCCTCAAAATAGTCATCTGAATTTCAAATGTTTGCAAATTTGCTTTGCTATATTCCTGGGCTGCCTCAGAAAGCAATTCTTCAGAGAAGGGGAAGAAGGCATACTTTCTGTTTTTCATTAAGCTCTAATCTGCTTCAACCTTTGCTTATGTTAACCTGTTCCAAAGAGCCTTTTGCATCCTAGTGGTTGGTCACTCTCACAAGAGCACTGGCTTTCTCTAGCCCTGGAAGGAAAAAAAGTGGTGGTGGGTCATGGTAGTAGCTTCATTATGCATGTTGCAGCTTTTAAACCCTAAGGGGGTATAAAAGGAGTTTACTGGCTTTCTTATTTATCTTTTAATATGACCTATGAGGACATAAAGGGAAAACAATATTTAGGACAATGCTTGCTGTAACTTCTGTGGAATGGTTTGCTCTGATTGTTTCTTGCCTCAGGCTTTTGCATTCAATGGTGGCCTGCAATCTGGGTTTTTTTTTTCCTTCCACCTGGGAGTATGCATCTGCTAACCTCTTGTCATTTGTCTTTCCACTAGTATGGATTTGTCCTTATTCCAGTTTACTACCTGGAAACTTTTTATGTCAAAGGGAGGGAGCTGATCTGATGGTTTCCAATTTGTTTATTACTACAGAGCCAATTCATGTAACATTTGATATATCCACATATTGGGAATGATTGTAAGGAGTCCCTTCATGTTAGTGAAATTAAAGTCGTTACAGCAGCCTGGATGAGTGTCCCTCATTTCCCCTCAATTTTGTATTATTCTTCTCAATGTCTTCAAAGTAACTGCTGCTACTACCACTATAGCTAGATGTTGATAGACAGTTGAAACAGATCTTTGCAGCCTTCAGACAGGCCAGTTTTTCTCAATGGCTATCTAGTTCTAATATTTTTTGTTTAGGTATTCAAACAGCCAAACTATACTTTTTGCATGGATTCAGGTATCCTTGCATTAATTTTTTGGATAAATATGTTGAAGGTAAGCTTTGAGATTTATGTTTCCTCCTGAAATATAAAGAGGAGTTATGCAGTGCAATCAGATTGTTTTATCTCTTCACTCTCCAGTTATATCCCAACCAAAATCATTCTAGCTTCATAGCTTGAAGCTGCCAGAGAAACAATATTTTCTTTTAGCAGGAATGAAAATGGAGAGAAAGAGTACAGCCCCCATGAACTGTATGCTTTGCTCAAACTAAGTAAATCTAACTGTGAATATACAATAATATTCAATAATGTATAGTAAAAAGATGAGAATTTTAAAAATCTGAAAAGATTGACCACATAAATATTTAATCAAATTTCCATGCAAAACCATTAAACTATGAACCTCTGGAAGATATTCTTGGATTGCAGTTAATAACAATCTCACGTTTCCATAATACAACATAGGCTTGTTGGGAGTTGGGAGTGGGTCTTTAAAGGCATATGTCTATAGAAACATTAATCCTTGATTTCATTGATAATAATAATAATAATAATAATAATAATAATAATAATAATAATAATAAAGTTGGAGGTCATCTAGTCAAACCCCCTGCTCAGGCAGGAAACCCTATACCATTTCAGACAAATGGCTGTCCAATCTCTCCTTAAAAACTTCCAGTGTTGGAGCATTCACAGTTTCTGGAGGCAAGCTGTTCCACTGATTAATTGTTCTAACTATCAGGAAGTTTTTCCTTAGTTCTAGATTGCTTCTCTCTTTGGTCAGTTTCCATCCATTGCTTCTTGTCTTGCCTTCAGGTGCTTTGGAGAATAGCTTGACTCCCTCTTTTTTGTGGCAACCCCTGAGATATTGGAACACTACTATCATGTCCTCCCTCTTCGTTAAATTAGACATACCGTACCCAATTCCAGCAATCGTTCCCTATATGTTTTAACCTCCAGCCCCCTAATCATCTTTGTTGCTCTTCTAGAGTCTCAACATCTTTTTTACATTGTAGTGACCAAAACTGGATGCAATATTCCAAGTGTGGCCTTACCAAGGCATTGTAAAGTGATATTAATACTTCACGTGATCTTGATTCTATCCCTCTGTTAATACAGCCCATCACTGTGTTGGCTTTTTTGGCAGCTGCAGCACACTGCTGGCTCCCATTTAAGTGATTGTCCACTAGGACTCCAAGATCCCTCTCACAGTTGCTACTATTGAGCAAGGTACCACCTATACTATACCTGTGCATTTGGGTTTTTTTGCCTAAATGTAGAACCTTACTTTTTTCACCATTGAATTTCATTTAAATTGGGGTTTTTTTGCACAATTATATATATGTGTGTGTGTGTGTGTGTGTGTGTGTGTGTGTGTGTATACATACATACATACAAACAACAAGATTGAGGAGATTGAATACTAAAAATGATACACACAAATGAAATATATACTTGTTCTTTATATCTACACACTACCAAAACACCTATGTCTGTTAGTTTGTAATCTTCAGCTGGGCAAAACAATGCCTTATAGGTAACCATTTCTGAACTGAGGTACCTCAAATAACTAATTTACAGAATGCCACAATTCATTATTCCCATGGAAATAAAATTTGGGAAAGTTATATGGCCATTTCAGTGATGCTGCGCTCCTGCTGCTTCAGAGCTATCAACCGTGACCATGTGGTCATCATTTCCAAAACTCCATGATAGCTTCCACAAGACAGTGGGGAAGCCAGCCAGAAATGTAAACTCATTATGATTTCTGATGCCCCCTGCCAGCTTCCCACAAGCAAAAGTTTTGCTTATGGGAAGCTGGTAGAGAGTATCAGCAATGGGGAAGTTGTCAGGGAAGGTTGCAAGTTGTGGAGATAAGGTTTCCCCACACATAACTTCCACAACCCATTGTGCTTCCACTACACCGAACACACACTCACATGCACCCTTTCCAACCCATGCCATGCCTTCACACAGTATCCCCCCAGACAGAACTTTTTTTTGTTCCCCCATGCAGGAGTGCAAGAGAGTGCTATGCAGGTCGGGGAGATTGTGCAGGGGTGCATGAGTAAAAAAAGTCAGGAAATATTTCTGAAATGACCCAATAGGTCACAGGTTGTCTAGTTTTAGAATATAGAGTAACAGACTTGGAAGGGACCTTGGAGATCTTCTACTCCAACCCCTGCTCAAGCATAGATGCAATGCCATTGCAGACAAATGGCTATCCAATCTCTTCTTAAAAACCTTCAGTGATGGAGCACCCACAATTTCTGAAAGCAAGCTATTTCATTGAATAATTATGTTCACTGTCAGGAAATTTCTCTTTAATTCTAGGTTGGAGCTATCTTTTTCTTATTTATTATTTATTATTATTTATTTGTCAAATTTGTATGCCATCCATCTCACAAAAGGCAACTCTAAGTGGCTTACAGACACCAAATAAAATACCATATAAAATAATTACAACAATGCATAAATATGTAATTTTTGATAATCATCCACCTGTTACTTCTTGTCCTACCCTGCTTTGGAGAAGTGCTAGTCAGATAGCAGGCACCAAAAAATTAGTAACTAGGAGAAAAAGTTACACTGAACAGAATTTTGAAAGAATACTGAACATAGAATAATAGCGTTGGAAGGGACTTGGAGGTGTTCTAGTGCAACCCCCTGCTCAAGTAGGAAATCCTATACCGTTTCAGACAATTGGTTGTCCAGTCTCTTTTTGAAAGCCTCCAGTGATGGAGCACCCATCAGAAGGCAAGCTATTCCATTGGTTGATTGCTTTCAATGTTAGGAAATTTATCCTTAGTTTAGATTGTTTCTCTTCTTAGTTAATTTCCAACCATTGTTGCTTGTCTTGCCTTTTGGTGCTTTGGAAAATACAGTAGTTTGACCCAATCATTGTGAAAGCCCCTCAAATATTGGAACAGTGCTATCATATCACCCCTAGTCCTTCTTTTCTTTAGACTAGACATACCCAATTCCTGTAACAGTTCTTCATATGATTTAGTCTCCAGCCCTCTAATAATTTTTGTTGCTCTTCTCTGCACTCTTTCCAGAGTCTGAACATTTTTTTTTATATTGTGGTGACCAGAACTGGATGCAATATTCCATGTGTGGACTTACTAAGGCTTTGTAAAGCAGTACTATCCCTCTTGATTCTATCCCTCTATTAATGTAACCTAAGATTACTTTGGCTTTTTTGGCTGCTGCTGTACACTGTTAGTTTATATTTAAGTGATTGTCTATTAGGACTCCAAGATCCCTCTTGGCATTAAGCCACGTTTCACCTAGTCTATACCTATACAGTTGGTTTTTCTTGCCTAAGTGTAGAACCTTACTTTTATCTATGTTGAATTTCACTGTTACATAGGGCCCAGTGTTCAAATCTGTCAAGTTCTTTTTGGATCTTGAGTTTGTCTTCTGGGGCATTAGCTATTTCTGCCAGCTTAGTTTTGTCTGCAAATTTGATGTTCTCTTTCAACTCCCTCATCTAGATTGTTTATGAAAATATTGAAGAGTACTGGGCCTAAAACAGAAGCAAATATTAATCTAAATTTTATAGAATATATAGTCTAAATATGATGGAAATAAATTTCTACTGCAGTGAAATGTTCTACCTGAAAATTAACCAGAAATATTCAGCTTCTTTACTATAAATACATATGGTACATTAAAGAATTACATACACAGATTCCTGTGAAGAAAGCTTTGTAGAATAAGAGTCAGAATCTCAAGAAAAATCTGAGTTCTTTGCATTCCATTATCTCTAGTACCAATATGTCTTAATTGCATCCATGCTACTTCATAGCAGTTGGGAAACGCTGGGATTGTATATTTTAATCTGAAGGTTGACTTATTAATGAGATGCACACTTCATTGATTTTTAATTAATTTGTAAAGAGATGCAGAGGATAACCAGTACATCCTACAGAATCTCAACACTTAACTGTAATCCCCATCTCTATTGATCGACTACTGAAGAAGCAGAAGTCATATATTTAAAATACACTTCTTGGAGAAAGTGCATATGCTATACAATGTAGTCCCCAGTTGTAATTGTATTGGAAAAAGGTCAATGATACAGCACAGAGAGGAGAGGGAAAGGCAGGGAAGAGTTGTTAATATTCTGCTGGCTAGTAAGAAGAGCCATTCACATGCAGTTAATGTTTTGGGAAAGCCTTATTGTCTTAATCAGTAAAGCAGTGCTCCTCCTCCTGGATCATTTATTAAAACAAAACACACACACACACACACACACACACATACAGGGAGAGAGAGGGGGGGAGGTCTTGGTATTGCAGCTATATTTCATTCTCCATATATTTATTTATTTATTTATTTATTTATTTATTAGATTTATAAGGCCACCCAATTCAAATAATGTGACTGGGTGGCACACAACAATAAGAAATACCTGCTTCCCCAATCACACCATGTAACATTAAAACATTGAAAATATATAATTTATATTTATACTAAATATAAAATGGCAGTTAAGTATCATATAACAAAACAATCAAAATGGAATTCCACTGGTCCCTAATGCTTAGGGGGAAAGCCAGGTCTTAACAGCTTTCCTAAAGGCAAACAGAATTTACAATACTCATTGAGATCTAGACGGTTAAAAAAAATCTTGAGTGTGAACAGAAGAACTTTAAATACTGTATGCATATGATGGGGTAAAGGAGCATGGTGACTTACAAGACTAGAATGCTGGGCTGATGATAGGCAGGTTTGTATTCAAGGCTCATTGCTGCTGCGGGTGGGATGAGCTCCCATTACATGCTCCAGTTCCTGCCAACCCAGCAGTTCAAAAGTGGGTGACTACAAGTAGATTAATGGGTGCCATTTCTGTGGGCAACTTCACAGGGACATGAAAGGAGGACCCAACTGGGTATCCCTCGGGCAAGGGCAAATTCTTTCACTACGGATGCATTTCAGTGCATCCGACATGGGGAAAAAAATGGGTAAAGATCAATCTTAGCTGGGCTTCTTTTAAGATATTAATCTCTTTAGTGTTGGGGAAAAGATCCTGTAAGGCTGGAATAACAATGGAAAAGTAGGGAAGGAAAATCAAGGGCAGAGGAACAAGAAGAATATGGAGGAAAACTTGACCTTCCTAAACCCCAAAATAGCTATATGAGTAAAAACAAGGGTGTTATAGCAATGTATAAAATTATCAGAGAGAAAAAAGTCAGGACTATAAAGAAGTCCATAAAAAAATAGGAGGCTTGCTATTTTTATGAAGGCAGGCTGGTCTGCACTTATTGTTTTGATAATGCCTGTTCATTTCAGCCATAGGAGAAATACTCTCACCCCAACTTGCATAGAACAGTGTATTTGACCAGGCATATTGACCAAAGTATGTCCAGACTGATCAATATTGTTCTTAGCAATACAAATCTTTTGTATGTCCATTTTTGTTAGGCTAATTAAAGGCTCCCATCATTATAATTTCATGCAAGTTTGAAAGAACTTCAGTTTGCCTCTGGAAGGAATCCCTTGGTTGGGAGAGCAATGGTTTGCACCAACAGCAGTGATTCCTTTCATTTGTTTCACTACTTATTTTAATCCAGATGTCTTCTTTAGCACTGCCAAGTTCATGCATTTGGATTTCTGAGGACTGAATATATTTAATGTATGGTGCACTTCCTTCGATATTATGGCTTTTCTTCTTTTCAAACAGATTGTACCCTTTTATTATATATAATTATACATCTCATATAATATGAAAACAACAGCAATAGTATGATAAGACATAGTACATTGCAACTGAACATTAGACTTTGAAGAGAATGTATCAGTTTGCTGGTTATCTTAACTAAATTAACATTTAAAAAAATGAGGATAATTCCATTTTTGAATTTATGTAAGTTATAAAGAATAGAGGAAACCTTCTTGAGGGAATTTAGGAGCTATCATTGAAGTGCAAAGAGAACAGTTGCTTCCTCAGCTTTGAAAATGCAAAATTCATTAATACGGCTGGATACTTAAAAAAAATTCAATCCTTTGAATCATATGAGAGATCTCATACTGATAAAATGAATATCAATTACCAAAACAATTTACAAATGGGACAGGTTTTTTCCCCTTTTGCACTAAAAGATATGAGCAAACAAATGTTGTATAGCTTTAGTTTGCCTATATATATTTCTCATTTGAAAGTAAAATACCTCTAGAATTCTTGTGTTGTAACTTTAAACCTTACAATAAATATTACAAATCAAAACTCTTAGATACTTATTCTTGGAACTGTTTACTTATAAATTGTATTTAATCTTTTATTAATTCTAAGGCCTCATTTAAAGCTGAGTTCCTGGAATTGTTGCTCTTACACTTCCAGGAAATTCAGGATACATCCCAAATGCTAAAGGTATAGCTTTTTTTCTCTTAAGTTCGAGCTACAAGGTCTGTGTTGCAAAATTTGAATGAGTACAACATGGCAGCAGAGAAAAAAATCATCTTATTGTCTCTAGGTAATCGTCTAGATTTCTGCAGTTCAGACCTGTTGATTTTCTGTAAGCTACAAATGGAATTTAAATGTCTTTTCACATTTCTGTGTTGCATCCACACAATTAATAGCATATAAGCTGACTCAGCTCAGTCACCTACTCCCCCACTTTTCCCAGCCTTCCACCATCTTGAAGCAATCATTCTTTAATTCCTTCTTTTCTCTATTCCCTCTTCTCTCAATTATTAGAGGTATCTTAATGTTTGCTACCTGCTTGCTAGGTCAACACAAGAAAATATTTGTCTTTTTTTACTTTTGAGCTCCCAGTAAAAATGCATAGGACTGTATTATAGTTATTACTAATACTGATTTGTGGGTCTACTGTTCTGAAATTATTTTTATAAATTGTTTGTTTAAATCCTGCAGCACATTGCAGCTAAATTACCTTGGGGTAAACTTGGTTGCAAACTGGCCTGAAGATCCATTAATTTCCCCTGTGACTATATGTTTCACAATTTCAACTTAGGCAATTTTTTCCCAGGGGAATGGGATGCTCATCAGCGTAATTTTTGCTGCTCATGAGTTGGCTTCTTTCCTGTAATCATTGCTTACCTCTAGGTAATCATATGGATTCCTTAAAAAGAATTGGATTACGGTATGGTTACTTGGGTTAATAACTGGGTTCATAAACCTACACTGTGTAGCCACCAGGACTGGGATTTTGCCTCTCATTAAATAAAAGAGAAAAAAGAACCCCCATCCAGTATCAATGCTTCTTTTAACAAAAGAAATAGAGAATTCAGTATTCTGTTTTAGGGAAAAGCCTCATTATCACCTCCTCCAAGTTATTGTCATTCCAACCTTTATTTTACCATATTAGAAAGAATGCCACATTGTTCACTAATTATGTGTATTATTTAAAGAGGGAAGGGAAAAGACTCCCCCAGTTTCTCAGTTGTGTGTTGTCCTTTCCTAGTTGCAAAAAGCCAAATTACTCTTCCAATTTAACCCTCCTGAAGAAGGAAAATGATGGTGATTCATGGGAATTAATTAAAGACAGTAGATGGAAGTAAATAGTCTTTTTCTTTCTTGCCTGTTTCTTGGTTCCCTAGCTATTGCTGCATTTCATTTTTCTCCCAGATTCTGCCAATCCATATGTGGATGTTAGAAGAAAGGAGCATGAAGTAACTTTGTGCTCTGTTAGAAGTAAAGTCTTCATCCTGGTTCATCCAAGCCGGGAATAAATAAGCAAACATGGCGACTGCTTTGGGAAGAAGGTTATAGTTTATTGCAGAAAGATGGTTCTTCAGGAAAGAGCAGAAGAGAGAAGGGCTGAGCACATGGGGTAGTAGGTTTTTATACTCCCTCTAGCCTTTTGTTTGGAATAGTTTCCTGTTCCTGTGGCATGAACCTTGAGGCTGTTTCTGAGTGTTTGTCTAGGCCTTGATATCTGTGGTTTAATTCTATTATCATATCCTGCTTCCCAGGTGATGGGGCCTGACTCCTAGAGTTTGGGTGGGGTATGCAGATCTTCTTTTTTGTCTTCTCGATTGCTCTGGCTCCAACTTTCTGATGGTTTTATATCTGCATTTGTATGGGGCTAACTCTTGCTTGGGACAAAGAAATTTGGGGCCAGGTTTGGTTTCTGCCTTTCAAAAAAATCCTTTTGGTGAAAAATATATTTTCCTTTTTAATATTTCCTTCTGGGGGGGGGGCTAACTTCCATCAATCCCCACTTTACACACTTAAGTGTGTAAATGTATGACACACTTATTGGCACAACATTAAAATTGATCTGGTCAGGGAAACTTAGTAAACAAGCTTTTAAACTGTTAAGCAAAAAAAAAGACATTAATGGAGGCAGCAGAAAAAGATCCCTTTAGTGGCTTCCAAAAGGGGAGCTTACACCAATAAAATTCTAAAAGTCAGGGCAAAATTTTGTTAGGTGGAAAAGAAATTTATAGTGTCCAATATTCTGTGCCAATCATTTTCAAATGTTGGATATCACCTTTAGCTTCCAGTCAGGTTTGCATACCTCCCAAAATTCTTCACAGCCATGGTTCTCCTTAGTACATGACCACTGGCTGCCCAATTTCAAGAGTTGTTTCCTGCCTTAGCTCTTAATTCTGTGCATCCAGGTTTGTAATGCCCAACTGAGGTTAGCCAGTAGGCCAGGCTATTAAATTTTTCTTTAAATTGCACACAATGAGCTCTAGGAATCCCAGTCTGAGCCCAACAGTGCAAGATATTCAGGGCTGAAGTTTGGGATTTTTCCTGTTGCTTCCTTAGTCAGGGCATATGAATTGCAAATCACCTGAGGGGGCCTAGTTCCCTCCCCCTTGGAATCTGTTGGAAGTTGGTCCCACAAAGCTTTGGTGCAATAGAGCAAAAATCAGCCTGGGGAATTTTACTAAAGGTAGGTGGAGGGGATAGACTCAAGTGTGATTCTGAATGGTGTGGGAAGGTGTATGTATGTGCAGCTACTTTTACAAAATAGTCAATACAAACATTCTGGATAAATTTTCCCTCCCACCAGATAGAAGTCCAAGGTGTTCAGTACTTGTTCTGCCACCTATTCCTAAATGCCATCTCTCCATTAATACATTCAACTGGCTTGTTACAATACAAATGGGGCAAGAAAGAAAAGTTTACAATGAGTTTCCACCCTCCCCCCACAATCTAATTTTCTCTTCTGAGGCTTCACATGGCACCAGGAACCCTTCCTTCTGCAGCTCTCACAGGCATCTGGGGAATGGTAGGACTTGGGAAGATTTTCCACTCAGATTGCATGGTGGCTTTTTAGTGGATGGCTGGATCCAAAACCCAATTCCATGGCTCAAATGGATGGAGGCAGCATCTGGGTCTGTGTGTTCTGTTTCCAAAGGTTTGGGAGAAGATTGCAAGGCTGAAAGATACAAGAACAAGGTCTCCCCCCCCCTTTCTGGGTGGACTCTCCCAGGAGAGGCAGACAAAAGGTATGGAGAACAAAGGGCAGGGAAAAAAAATTGGAAGGGGGGGTAGCTTGCAGGCATTTTGAAAAGGCATTAATGCTGCAGTTATTAAAGAAACAGATAGACAAATAGGGAACAACAAAATGAAATGTTTCATCTTTGAACTTGACCATTTGCAACATATTAAGGACAAGAACTTGCAACTTGAAAGGAAGAGGGGAAAAAAATGCTAGGCAGCTTGAGAATGCTGAAAACTCCAAATAATTTTAAAAGCCTAATATTTTAATATGTGCAACTTGCCAAGGGCAGGAGGATCTGCCTTTAACATTTATTCTAAAATAGATCACATTATTTTAGAGATTAGAAAATGCTTATTAGTTTCAGAAAAGTTTCATAGTAGTTTCACCAGTAAGTGATAGGATAAGAAAAGTAATTTAAGAAAATTATTTCCCTAAACAAGCAGACTTGAACTTCAAAAGGCTCTTGTAGATAGACACACATTTTTCAGGAAAAGGATAGACAGATAAAACCCATTTAGGACACAAACTCATTTATAACACATTGCAGAATGATTTTCCAGAGCTTGAGGCAGGAACCCAGCAGGCAAGACACCCCCTCCTCACTCCAATAAATTAATTTAACACTGGATTCCCCCTGGAACAAAAATTAACACCTTTTAGACAGAATTGAGAAGGAAATTAACCCAACAACAGACACTGACCAAAAAAATCAGAAATGACAATTTTGGAAACCATAAAAGGCATTCCAATGAAACAATGTACAAAAGAAATGGTTTACATCCATCAAAGAAAGGGACTGAGTTACTTAGCAATAAACTCTCAGATTTTCTGGAGGAATATTTAAACTAAACAAGGGACAGTGAGTTAATTGAGATCAAAAAATTACAGGGTTAGCAGTGCAAGTAACATAGATGTGTGTGGACAAGAATATCAACCTTGCTATCAAGCAATATCAAGCTTCTAATAGTGTCACACAAAGTGGACTAACACATAGGTGTCAGTCATAAAGAATGAGGGCAAATATGATATAGTTGTCATTATAGAAACATGGTGGGATTAAACCCACAAATGGAACACTCAATTAGAGGGATTTCAATTGTTTAAAAGAAACAGGTCAAATAAAAGAGGAGGCAGAGTTTCTCTATATATAAGAAATAACTACATATCTACAGAAATAGGACACAATAATGATGGAAACTGTTTTGAATGCATTTGGATCAATATAAAAGTGGAAGGAGGGGCACGTAACTACAGCAGAATATTAGCAAACAGTCTGAGCTTGCAAAGATGAGGTGAGGAAAGCTAAGGCTCAAAATGAACTAAGGCTTGTGACCACAGTCAAAAATAATAAAAAAGCAAACAGTCTAACTTATCAAAAACAGTACCATAAAAAAAAGATTAGAAGCACAAGTTAAGTTAGGCAAGAAAATGGTAAGTGAGCACTTATCCAGCCTAGAAGAGTTCAAATCACCAAGACCAGATGGATTACACCCCAAAGTTCTCAAGGAACTGGCAGAACCAGTGATCTCAGAACCACTGAACTATATTTATCAAAGACCCTGGAGCACTAGGGAACTACCAGAGGACTGGAAAAGAGCTGATGTAGTTCCCTTCTTCAAAAATGAAAATAGATCTAGGAAACAACAGACCTATCAGCCTGACCTCAATACCTGGGAAGATCCTGGAAAAGATAATCAGCGAGCACCTAGAGGCAAACAAAGTCATTACTAAAAGCCAAAATGGGTTTGTTAAACAGATCATGCTAGACAAATCTTACTGCATTCTTTGACCCAGTTACAAAATTAGTGAAGTAGAGGAATGCTGTGAATATAATTTTCTTGGACTTCAGTAAGGCATTTGATAAAGTTTGTATAGGGTTTCCTGCCTGAGCAGGGGATTGGGCTAGATGACCTCCAGGGTCCCTCTAGCAGATGAACTTAAAACATTCCCTCCTGCTAACTTAAGGCTGTTCTTAAGGACACAGAGAGAAAGAGGAAGACAGACAAACAAACAAACACAATTTTTTTTCTTCACTCTGTTTGTTAGCCAGACAAACAGAGTGAGGTATTTCCTTTTTGTGGCTTATTTTTAAGCATAATTTCTAGCAGAATTTAAAATTCTTTTTTATTTGGATTTGAAACAGTTAACAGTCACATTTACCTCTCACGCAGACTTTGACAAACATATATACACAAAGACAAGAGAACAGAAGTCTTAGTTTTACACATCCTAGTCATTCCCACCATAAATTTCAGATAACTCAAGTTAGAGAAGGCACACATTTTAAACATACCACGTGGTTGCATAGAGAAGAGAGAGAGAGAGAGAGAGAGAGAGAGAGAGAGAGAGAGAGAGAGAGAGAGAGAGAGAGAATCACTATTTCTTATTTTCCCTTTTAAGTACCTTTATTTAGCCAAATTAGTTTCCCAGCAAAGCCCTAAGCAAAGTCTATTTTTTTTTCTTTTCCCCCATATAGTTTCTTTATCTACCTCTTTTCCATTCTGGCCTGGACAGGTAGCTGATTCCTGTCCCAGGCTACGAGCAAGCTCTCAATGGGGAAACCTATTTCCGCCCTTGAATTAGAACTTCCCATGTTTCTATAATGGAATTTCCCTACCACTAAAGGGCACGATCCGTCAGAAGTCTCCTTGTGAGACTTCTTCCTACTATCACAATTTTGTGAGTCCAAAAAAAAAAGGATTCACGGACCTTCTCTGGATCCCTCTCAGAGTTCATGGGCTCCTCCGAGGGATCCGCCATGTTTTCAGACCAAAAAGGGGTCTGAAGAGACCTTCTAGTTTCCCTCCTTAGAAGGTACGGGCTACTCTTCGACCGAACGGCTTTACGTCACCGTTTACGGACACCTGGACCTCTAGTGTCCATGGACACCTCCGCTTGCCCTCGGAGGTAGGTGGCCGCTCCCTTCTTGGGGCTTAATTTCCTAACTTTGCTTTGCTTACAGGGCCTTACCAGCTAGTTGCCCAAATCCAATTCTTTCATTCACTCATTCCATTTCATTTTCACACAGTCTCTCCCTTTTCCTAACAAAAGGTTCTGTGCTCTGGCCAACCCCCATGCTTTCCAGATTCTGCCAATTAAACAGATCCTTTCTGCGGCTAGGAAAGACCAGAAGCAGCAAAATCCAACTGTGATTGGGAAAAAAAAAAAAAGATCTTCTCACTCACACAAATAGAAATACACACGTTTTCTTTGTTCCCCTGGGCTTTAAACTTAAAATTTAGAGGTACTCACCTTCACCTTCTTTCCAAAGCAGCCCTTGAGCTCAAACTCTCAAAACTCCCTTTACTACCCTAGCTCCACATGGGCAAGGCCTGGGAGACCCATCCACAGACACAAGGGGGTATGCTGCCGGCAAGATGGGGCTAACCAGTCTCAGTCCATTGGAGAGGTTAGCTTGGAGTCCCATCTGGGTCGCCAAATTGTTAGATGTAAAGTCTTCATCCTGGTTCATCCAAGTTGGGAATGCATAAGCAAACATGGCGACTGCTTTGGGAAGAAGGTTACAGTTTATTGCCGAAAGATGGTTCTTCAGGAAAGAGCAGAAGAGAGAAGGGCTGAGCACATGGGGTAGTAGATTTTTATACTCCCTCTAACCTTTTGTTTGGAATAGTTTCCTGTTCCTGTGGCATGAACCTTGAGGCTGTTTTTGAGTGTTTGTCTAGGCCTTGATATCTGTGGTTTAATTCTATTATCATATCCTGCTTCCCAGGTGATGGGGGCTGACTCCTAGAGTTTGGGTGGGGTATGCAGATCTTCTTTTTTGTCTTCTTGATTGCTCTGGCTCCAACTTTCTGATGGTTTTACATCTGCATTTGTATGGGGCTAACTCTTGCTTGGGACAAAGAAATTTGGGGCCAGGTTTGGTTTCTGCCTTTCAAAAAAATCCTTTTGGTGAAAAATATATTTTCCTTTTTAATATTTCCTTCTGGGGGGGGGGGCTAACTTCCATCAGCTCCTTTGCCAGATCAGATGTAGGGTGAGATTTCAACAGGATTATTTTGAATCTGTTGCTTATGTCTGTGTAAAAGAATCAAAATAAAAGAGAAATTGTGGATTTGTCCTCTTATAGAAGGGTAATTTGGGATAGCCATATATTGGCAGTCTTTGCTATTTAATATATTATTTTTTCATGCGAAGATTCCAATGATAGTATCCCGATATGACTTTTATTACAACTGATGTGTGCTTGACTTTTTAATGTCTTTAGGCTCTGTTTCAAGGAATGATTCAATACTAGAGGATTTCAGCAGCAATTGTCCTTGTAATGATATGTTCAGCAATGAAAACTTGATAATGATGAGCAGTATTATAGTTTGAGCTCATTCTTGTCTGTCAGCGACAAGGCAAATGGTGAAAAATCGATATATGCTTTTAATTTACATTTTGACCAAAAGGACTCATGGTAAATGATAGCATTTAATAGATCAGTTACTGCTGCTACAAGGGAGGAAAGGAAGACAAAGAAATACCAAGAAAGGAACTGCCTACACTAGGTACTACTGTCAACCTATCTCTGTTGGCAGGTAATTCTGGCCCTACTTTATAACTAACCATAGTTGAAGATGAATTGGAAGAGTCTACGGGTCATGCAGTAGTTTGCTTTCTCTTGATGTGAAATAAAGTTCTATCTTCCAAGTAATGTATTCCTCATGGCATATTAATAGTTTTCATGGCCTAACACATCTTTTAGGAATTTTGTATTCCCCTACCTGTGAAAAGGTATGTACTTGCCTTGTGAAAAAAGATATTCTGTAAGGTGGTGAACTCCTACATTCAAATATAAGCTCCATGAAGGTCCAGTATTTTTCATAGCAGTAAGTTAAGTTTGTGCTTTGATCATCTGTTGAAATCAATTGTTATCTAGCTTGTAATTGTTATTAGATCTAAAAATAAATTAATAGGCTAAGTTTTCCACTCTTGAATTCTGCTTGGCAAATATTATCTTCAGAAAATATTGACAGTGAAAAGATGGCAATGTTACTATTGCTGAGGTTCTCTTTAGTTTCCAAATTTGCAGATGAACCCTTATGCAAACATGTTTAAACTAGGATTCACCATGACTGCTCCCTCATGTCATTGCATTTCAGGATGGATGAAGATTGAATTAGTCCTCGTTTCCGTTGGGATTATTTTTTGTTATTGTGTGATTGTTTCCTTGGAATTCTTAAGTGTTTGTGGCATACATGTATGAAAATTTATTCCATAAAACTCATAGATTGCTTAACTGGTTAAGCTTCCTGTAAAGAGAGATGTAATGCCATGTTTATCATGCTTGAAATGCCAAATTAAACACCCAAGGCAAGAGATACCTAAACAGAACATCTTCCACGAGCAACAGTAGATAGCCTAACCTTCCCCTTCTGCTTTCTCTTTATTTTGACCAATTTTGTTTGAGTTTTAATATAACAGTACTTTTGTTTATATATTGTGTGTGCTCAGACACTATCAAGCTTCCTTAATAGGATGCTGAAAAAAATCAATATGTAGTTTACTGTGACGGTTTTTAAGAGGAGATGCAATAGTAAAGCGTTTACTATTTGCCATTTTCTTGGAAGGGAAGCTAAACTAAATATCTTTAAAGTAAAGAGCTGCACTGTTACATGATAACAGTTGCCCATGAGCTAAAGGGAGCTTCTTGCCTCAAATAGTGAGTTAGGAGGAATGGTAGACTGAAGAATACTGTTTATCTGACACTGACCCTAAGAGCTCATGTGCTCCTTTGTTTTCACCATCTAGGCATCCATCTATCTGTTCTGTTTGTTGATATATACACCCCTCTCTCATTCCTACCCACCTGCGTTTGGCTGCAGGCCCATCAGAACAAAGATGTAATGCCTTTTTAAAGCAAAGAATGAATGGAGAAGCTAACAGGGGTAAAGAATAGTGCTGAGTTAGAAGCTTGCATATTAAACAAAAAGGAAGGTAGAAAAGCCCAGTTAAATATTAGTATTCTATTTTGCATGCTTCTGCAGTGTCCTTTACTCCAAGATTCTCATTACTAATTCAGCACTTGTTAATTTCCACTGGACTACTTCTGGGTGGATTGTGGCCTAATTAGACTGTAGAGTCTTGACTTATTTGTGGTTCTGTCATGTTAATCTTTGGCCCCAGGAGCTTTTTAAACCTATCTACTATTTTATTGCACGTGAGGTGCATATGGATCCCCATCATTTCACCCTTTGTGTATGTGTATGTTTTATAGATTTAGTTTTGATATCAGAAAGGCTAATCCTTCAATTTTCTATATGTATCTCTGCCATTGAATAGTCAGCAACTGGCAAGAGAGAATGCTTGTTTTGTCCCATTAAAGCCATGTGAAAATAATATTGTGTATTTTTGTCCAAGGTATTTTTAAATCCTCTTCATGTCAAATACCGTAAAATCTATTGTAATAAATGAAAATATGAGAAGGCTCTGATGATTATTCTTTATTTATTTCAAGAACTTTCATGTACATTTCTTCTTCAGAACTCCTAGCATAAAGTCTTTATAACAGTCATTGCACTGTTTTCCTGCAACACAGCTATATTCATCTATAGTTATACTTCTAGAAATGTCATTTTTCTTTTAGAAGCAATCTGTGCAATTTATCTTGGTAACTTTTATTTTCAAATAGCTTAGTATAACAGAAATGCTTTATTATCTATTGAGACATAGTATGAAATAATATGCTGAAGGTCACAAGGGCAGCAAATGTAGAGTTTTTAAGTATTTGCATATATAGAGCCCTATTAAACCACAACTTAGCTAAAAACTAAAATTAAAAAAGACATATTTGGAGACCTTTTGCGTTAATTATTTTAAGATTCCATTTCTTACAAAAGAATGTATTATCTACATTTATATAAGTCTAAGTGCTATTGCTATTTACTCCTTTTTCCCCTATGACATCTTCCAATGGGGGAAGATTGGACTAAGAGATGTTAACGGATTCAAAATTCCTATAGTGACCCTGACTGACAGAAAATGTGGGCTTAAGCTATCCCTTTTATCAGTGCACTGCCTGGGATCTTGACACTCACATTGCTGCACTGCTGTGGTTACTATTCTGAAACTCTTAAGACTAAACCATTCTTTTTTACGGTAGCATCTGTTGTTTGATTCGCTGTGTCCTTTGTTCTGAAAACTTTGCATGTAAAGAATTTTAAAAATATTTTTGGTTACACCCAAAGAGGACATCAGAGCAATTTAATATTGGAACCAATTGCCCTTTCATTGGATTTGCTTAAGTGGAGAGGCTAGATATCTGTTGGGATTCTTTAATTTACATTCTTACTTGATGGTCTAAAGAGCTCATTCCAACTACTCCTAAATTCTGTGATTCAGTAACTGTAAGCTAATCAAGAGTGTTTGGATTAGACCAATTCAGTATTAAGAATTTGGGGAGATGAAGACATCAGCATATCTCTATAGATGTGGGTGTAAAAGAAGGGGATCATCACTGAACTGAGAAAGAAAAGGACCTTATAATAAATAAATAAACAGACTATGTTAATGGATTGTTAGGTAGCAATTTTAGTTTTCTTGGGAGAGGATATTTCCAAACCTACTAGCCTTGTGGCTGATTTTAATGATACAGCTTAAGGGTTTTTGGTCCTCTACCCATTCCTCTGCTACCTGTAAAATTGGAAGAGGGATTTCCTCTTCTATCCTCTAAATCTGATTAGCTCTAAACCTTTGGCCAATCATCCAGAATAAATTGGGGAGGGAGTGGAAGGGGAGAGGAAAATCTGCCCCGGGCCTTTAGTAGCGCAATATTCTATTTTATTTTACATACTAAAATATCTATGTAAAACCAGGAAAATTATGGATCTCATAAATAGTGTTTAAAGGTGGTATTAGATATATTGAGAATAAAAAAATTAAAGCTTGGATATGGAAAGTGGCTAATATAACTTCAAGAATTAAACTGATATTTATTGTAATAGGGCTTTATTTTTCCTGAAACACTTTTCCTGAAGGACTGGACTGTAACTCAGGGTCCTTCTGGACTTGTCCTATTTGGATAAACACTGCTGCCAGAGGTTTTTTTCCTGTCTATCTTAGTTCATCAGCTCTGAACTCAGTTAGGTCAAGTAGGTCAATTTTGCATGATCTAATTACATCTGGAATTGACTATTATAATCTGTATATGGGGCTGCCTTTCAAGTTGACTCAGAAATTGCTGAAAATGTGGCTCTTTGTATCTGTGTGGGCAGGTGGAGGAAATAATCAGATCACATTAAACTTGTTTTGCATAAAGGGTACTGCTTGTAAATTTGTTTTGGGGTACATTATTTAATATTAGAAATAAATTAAAACAGTTTTCATCCAGCTGATTTGAAGGATCTCCTACAGCCAAGTGAATTTGCTGTTTCAAGCTCCTGGGCAATAGCACATCACCATAATCATCTAGTGGGCAGACACCAGAAAAGGGCTTTCTTCTTTCATTCTTTCTCATGAAGTTCCCTCCTGAAATATCCTGATCCAATCCATGGCTATGTTTAAGAAAATTTTAAAAGCCTATCTAATCAAACATTATATTTTGTATATTTTATTATTTCATTAAGAGAACTAGTTGGATGTAGCAGTTAAGACAACAGACTAGAAATTGGGAGTTCAGAGGTTCCAGTTCCTCCTTGGGCATAAGGCCAACTGGGTGACTTTGGACATGTCACTTTCTCTCAGCTCTAAGAAGGAGGCAGTGGCAAGCCACTTCTGAAAAACCTTGCCAAGAAAATGGCAGGGACTTCTCCAGGCTGAGATTGAATGGAGGAAAAGAGATTCATTAGTTAAGAACAGTAAATAAATAAACACACATGTAAAGTGATGGAGATGGATGAAATAAACAAATGGCTGCCTGTAAGATATAATACATATTACATAGGTAACCTATTCTTTTTCATGGTTTTGCTTGTTAGGGAATGATGTACCTGGAAGAGAGAAGACTGGTCCATCGAGATTTGGCAGCACGGAATGTCTTGGTGAAGTCTCCAAATCATGTAAAGATCACAGACTTTGGCCTGGCTAGGCTACTGGAAGGCGATGAAAAGGAATATAGTGCTGATGGTGGAAAGGCAGGTTTCTTTAAACTCATAAACGTCCAACATAAAATAGGAAAGTGATCGTGTGAAAAAAAAGTTTTTAAAAAATTAACAAATGCATATTTATTGCTTTCATGAACCAAGTTTCTTTTCCCTACATTTATTTCAAAGAAAAAGATCAGGTCAAAATACAAATAATCCTTGGTGTTAATGTCTATCCACTTTCTTTTACCTATTATTCTATAATTTATAATGTGTACCAACCAGAACCTACCTTAAAAATGTGACTTTTTGAGTCACTTTTGTTTCAGAAGCCTTGGCTCATATATATGTAAGTTCCACTAGCAGTAATTTTTAGAGACATAAAAGATTTGTTCCTGCTTCAGAGATATAATCAGTATACTATCAAAAACTCTTACGTCTGAACTCTTAAACTTGGTGAAACAATGCATTATAGGGCAAAACTTTTTCAACCAACGTACCTCAAATGAGGTAAGTTAAAGCAAGTGCCTAAATATTTAACAATTTTTTAAATACATTAGAAGTTCTGCCATTGTTGAAGGCATTGAGATATCAGGTAAGGAAATTGGTATCTCTGAAAGGATGACCAACGGCAATACTTTTGAAATATGAAACTGAAAATCTTGTTTTTCACTTTGAATTGAAAGACATTTAATAGATAAATATTATGCTTGCTAACTGATTTTATTTTTCCCTGTTTTTCTTTTCCATTCTAGATGCCAATAAAGTGGATGGCTCTTGAGTGTATACATTATAGGAAATTCACACACCAAACAGATGTTTGGAGCTATGGTAAAATAAAGTCTATATTTAATAATATTATGTAAATAATAACATTGTATTTATTTGCCAAGATCTTTTTGTGATCTATTAGTAGGTGAAGTTTTTAAATTTTTATTCTGTATTATATTTGTTTTATATGTTGAAAAAAATGCATTTCCAATTTCAGCTTGTTGAAACCACTCTTGGGCAGTGTTTTGCGAAGGAATAGCAAAACCTGGGGGCAGAGTCCAAAGAGGAACAGAATAGAGCTGGAAGGGATCTTGGAGGCCTTCTAATCCAACTCCCTGTTCAAGTAGGAGAACCTATACCATTCCAGACAAGTGACTGTCTAGTGTCTTCTTAAAAATCTCCAGTGATGGAGCGCTCACAACTTCTGAAGGCAAGCTGTTCCACTGGTTAATTCTAGGAATAAACCTAGAGTCTCTACATAGCCACAAATGGATTAAGTGCACCCCTTTTGAATTTTGTTGAGCCTTATCTAATGCCAATATATTGCTAACCTTTAGTTAAGTAGATTCCTGTGCATCGGCATGATTAATAGTAAATAAGTTTGCCAGGAACTTCACATATGATCGTGGTCTTTCATGACTGATATTAATCTGCCACTCCTTGTCCTACATTGGTTTCACAATGAATATTTTTCTTACTGAGCTCTGAATGTATAAAAATGTATAACTCTTACATTCAACATTTATATGTTTAAAATATATGACCATGATGATGATGATGATGATACCATCTTATAGAAATAGAAGATTTTTGTCCCATAATTGATAAATTATCAAATCACAGAATAAATAAAGGGTTGAAGGATTAAGCTTTGAGCTGGAAAAAACTGACTAACATGGGAATTTCACAAGCAACCTTGCCTTTACAAAAAAGCTCAGGAACTTCTATAAACCCATACCTATGGAATTTGGTTAATGTAATTAACCATTCTAATGTAATTAGAATGACAAGCTAATTTTATTGGTGCCTGTTGTTGGCCACTTGCACAATTACTTGACTTATTTTAGTATGATTTATTTCCCCCTTTTGTTAAACAGAATTGAATTTTAAGAAGCTATATTCTCCCTGATGCACTAATGAAAAAAAAAACTTTATAATATATTACTTATAACTAGCTAAAGTCTCATCAGAGACAATGTCTTTTATCCAATGCTTTATCCAACTGTTTTCCAAAGTAGTTAATTTCATATTTTCTGTAGCTAAGAAAGCTAAACATTGTGGTTTAAAATGGTCATCTGTAAAATACATGTTATGTCCCCTTTTATTATTGCTTCATTTTGCAACCTAGCTATGTTCAGTGGCAATGGTTAATTATACACCGGAAAACTGTCCAACATGATCTTTTAATCTAATCTAAAATCTGAACTTGTAGCCTCTTCCTATTTAACTTTGCTCATAGGTAAATCCAAGTATATTGGGACTTACTTGTAAGGACCCACCCCACTTTAGGCTTGGCTGGTTCAATGAACCCTCTTTCTAGGTTTTTCTTTATGAATCTTTCCATTTCCTCCTTCTCCTTTGGGCTCATGGAGTATAATCTGGGCTTCGGGAGTTTTGCCCCAGGCTTGAATTCAATGGCACAGTCCGTGGGTCGGTGGCGGAGGGAGCTCATCCACCCTCTCCTCACTGAAAACTTCAGCATGGTCTCTGTATTCTTCTGGTATTTCTGGTAGTCCCTTTTCCTCTCCCATGGATGCTTTTTCTGTTCTTGATTCTGGTAGCCCCCCTTGGGATTTTAAGTCCATAGGGTCCCACTTCGGGAATTTGATTTCTGCTATCCTCCAATTCACCCAGGGGTTCCATTTTTTTAAACATTCCATCCCTAGGATCATCAGGCATTCCATGCCTGTGTTCACTACAAACGTTATGTCTTCCTCATGTTTGCCCAGAGAGAGGTGTATTGGTAAAGTGGCTAGGGTAACTGCCCCCCCCCCTGCTATAGACCCATCTAACTGGCCAAATGAGATTGGTTGTTCCAGTCTCCTTGACGGAATGCCCAGATTCCCCACTAGCATCGGGCTAATGAGGCAGCAGGTGCCTTCATTGTTGGTGGTAGTGTCTTCCATCCAGATCGCCATCTGCGGGTCGGTGGGGAGTGGGGAATACTGGATCAGCAGATGTCCCCGGGGCTGCAGGTTCCACTTCCCCCTCGGTGTCTCTCCCTTTGCGGCTCCAGGAGCTGGGGTGGCCGTAGGGCTCAGAATTCTCCTCTCCTAGGGAGCTGAGAGTTCTCCTCATCAGGTCGATAGCTTTCTCTAGGATCCAGTCCAAGTACAGTGCCCAGCTCCCTTCCTCTTCACTTGCGTGCAGGGATTTCTCCATCTCCTGCTTCCATTCTGGTTGGTTGCCCCCCCCCCGGTCTCAGGGTCACTTTTCTTGATTTCTTTTCCCATTCACCTTTCTTTCCAACACCCATTGACCACTGAGGTTTGTGGTCCCATGTCTCCACCACCTCTTCTCCTGAGGAATCTGACCTCTCAGATCCCGACATCTGGCAGGGTTTCAGTCGGGGCAGCGGCTCCCTTCCCGGGGAGTTTTCCCCCTTCCCTGCTCCGTCGTCTGACATGGTAATTTTTGCAAAGTCCCCCAGCAAGGTTCTCCCTCCAGATGGACTAAATCTGCAAGTCCTGTCTAATGTAAGGACCCACCCCACTTTGCATCTTAAGAAGACAGAACTCTTGGAATATTTCTTCCAACAGGCATCTTTATTAAGAGAAAATGGTTGCAGGCGTTCTAGACAGGACTTGAGGGCCAAGCCCTATGGTTCAAGGTTTTAAGGGGTTCCCAGCAACCCCACCCTACCCCACCATCCTTCCAGTGACAATCCCAGGCGTTACATTTCCACCCCCTTTTTCCTCACTGCCAGCAGAAGGGAGACTTCAGAGGGGAGTAGATGAAAGCTGATGGCCCCATTGTTATGGTTAGTCCTTTTGGTGGTATCCACATTCAGTCCCTTTTGAAGTTATACCGAAAGAAGTGAGGGCCATAAAGCCCCTTTGTTCACCCCCTTCCCTTCATCGTATGACAGAATCCAGAGAGGGTAGAAATGGGGTTTTCCATAGTCGATAACTAGAGATGAAATATAATTGGATTCTGACATTATGTTTATGTATATGCGCCTATGTTGCTTCTGGAAGTTGAACGTGAATGTTTGCTAGATGTGCTGCTTTGT
Organism: Crotalus tigris; assembly: GCF_016545835.1. NCBI lineage: Eukaryota > Metazoa > Chordata > Lepidosauria > Squamata > Viperidae > Crotalus > Crotalus tigris. The sequence continues at coordinate 767,861 of NW_024098059.1, read as the reverse complement.
AAAATGTGCTTCCTTGCTTAATGGCATATTTTAAATTATCTTTAAAATAAGGCAAAAATATGTGGGTCTCATTTGTTCTAAATAAATGGTAATGTGGTTAATAACATCTGATGCTCTGAATTAGAAAAGCAATGATTTCAGGTCAACTTTGTTTGCTTATTTATTTACAAAGAGACCAAAAATAGCAACTACTTCCTACTCCCTCCCTTTGGCCTCTTTAGTAATTTTCTCAGCATTCACTCACTTCAAATTATATTTTCCTTGCCTCTGATAATCCTTGTACTGCCTCCTTCTATGTGTCTCAATTTATGTTTTATAGATTTACAGAGTTTTGTGATGGCAAAATATGAGTATCCAAATTTTAAGCTTGTGAGTTAAATTGACTGGCATTTCATAGATGTTTCCAACCTTGAACAGGGTACTCCTATCCTACATTGTGGAGTGTCGTGGTGATGGACCACTTGTAATTGCAAAGCCCAGGTGAAAAGACTGATGAAATGGAAGGGAAGAACTTCACTTTTCTTTCCCTGCTCAACTGGTCCCTCTGGCCTCTCCATCTGATAATTTCACACCACAGCCAAATGGGAGAATCTTCTTTATGAACTAATTTGTGAGCCAGCAATGTTAACTTGTACATTTATAAGGATAAGGGGAAAGATGGGAAGTTGGGATTACTTGAATCCAGAGTATCCATAGCTTTTCACATGCTTTCCTAACACAATATTTCCAGGAAGACCAGCTGAATTATGAGAAAATTATTCATGTCAGGGAGGGATATGAAGAGAAAGGAATGGGAAAGAAAGTGCTAAGGATGGGTAAAAGAAGTAGAGATACTACAGGCAGTAGGGAGAAAGCAGAACTGCTTAACTCATTATTTGCATCAGCCCTCACACAAAAAGAAATTATAGTGCAACATACCAAAAAAACTACCACAAAAGACAAACCAGAAACAAAAATTAAAATAAGCAAGAAAATGGTAAGAGAACACCTATCTGATCTTGAAGAATATAAATCACCAGTACCAGACAGATTATATCCCAGAGTTCTGGCAGATGTTATCTCAGAACCATTGCACCATATCTTTCAAAAATCCTGAAGCACCAGGGAAGTACCTGATGATTGGAAAAGGACTGATGTGGTTCCCATCTTCAAGAAAGGGGGAAAAAAACAGACCCAGGAAACTGCAGACCAATCAGTCTAACATCAATATCTGGGAAGATCTTGGGAAAGATAATCAAAAAGCAAATCTGCGAACAACTAGAAACAAACAAAGTTATAACCAGCAACCAGTATGGGTTTGTCAAAAACAATCATGCCAAACTAATCTTATTTCATTCTTTGATAAAGTAACTAAATGAGTAGACCAGCAAATGCTGTGGACCTAGTACATTTAGACTTCAGTAAGGCATTCGACAAAGAAGACCACAACCTGCTGCTTAATAAGCTAGAAAAAAGTGGGATAGACAACAACACCATCAGATAGATCTGTAGCTGGCTGACAAACCATACTCAGCGAGTAGTCCTCATTGGTACTACATCCACATGAAGAGAAGTAATCAGTGGGGTACCATAAAGCTCCCTCTTAGGTCCAATACTCTTCAATATCTTCATTAATGACTTAGATGAGGGAATCAAAGGGGAACTCATCAAATTTGCAAATGATACCAAACTGGCAGGAATAGCCAACACTCCAGAAGACAAACTCAGGATCCAAAAAGATCTTGACAAACTTGAGCAATGGGCCCTATCCGATAAAATGAGTTTTAATGTAGAGAAAAGCAAAGTTTTACATTTAGGCAGGAAAAATCAAAGGTCTAAGTATAGTTTAGGTGAGACCTGGCTCAAAAACAGCAACTATGAGAGGGACCCTGGAGTCCTAGTAGAAGATCACTTGACTATGGAGCAGCAGCCAAAAAAGCTAATACAATCCTGGGTTGCATAAACAGACGCATAGAATCAAGATCAAGCGATGTATTAGTACTGCTATATAAAACCCTAATAAGACCACACCTGGAATACTGCAACCAATTTTCGTCACCATACTACAAAAAAGATGTTGAGACCTTGGAGAGAGTTCAGAGAAGAGCAACTAAAATGATCAAAGGCCTGGAGGCTAAAACATACAAAGAATGGCTGCAGGACATGGGTTTGGCTAGTCTAAAGAAAAGAAGAAATAGGGGTGACATGATAGCAGTATTCCAGTATTTGAGGGACTGCCACAGAGAAGAGGGGGTCAAACTATTCTCCAAAGCACCAGAGGGCAAGACAAGAAACAATGATTGGAAACTGATCAAAGAGAGAAGCAACCTAGAATTAAGGAGAAACTTCCTGACAGTGAGGACAATTAACCATTGAATAGCTTGCCTTCAGAAATCGTGGGTGCTCCATCACTGGAGGTTTTTAATAAGAGACTGGACAGTCACTTGTCTGAGATGGTATAGGTTCTCCTGCTTGAGCAGGGGGTTGGATTAGAAGACTTCCAAGGTTCCTTCCAGCTTTATTCTATTCTACTATTCTATTTTATCTTTTGACTCATGGAAAAAGTCTGTTTTGCATATTTTTAACCAGAATTGTTCCTATAGCATTGACTACAATATTATAGTCAGGTAAATGAATATGTGTTTCAGGTGTGCATGGACTATAATAAGAATTCTCACTTTTGTTTAGGTGTCACCATTTGGGAGCTTATGACCTTTGGTGGAAAGCCTTATGATGGGATTCCAACAAGAGAGATTCCTGACTTGTTAGAGAAAGGAGAGCGGTTACCACAGCCTCCTATCTGTACCATTGATGTTTACATGGTAATGGTGAAATGTGAGTAGCTTTAATTTGATTCTAGCTTTTTGGATGGGTGAGTTTTACTGAAAAGGTTTCCCTTGCAGCTGGCTGTCACAAATCCTTTGTAGTAATGCATGCCATTTTGAAGGATCATTAAACAGTTATGTAAATTATATTCAAATAGTATACATTAACATCTTGAAGTTGGTAAGGAGATGAATCTGATTGAAGGGTCTTGCGTTAGTTGGATCCTTATTGTTAGTAAATAAAACACAGTATTGCCATACATCAAATCCATTGCACACAAATAACCGCCCTTTCTATGACAACTGATTTATTAGAGGATAACATTTCATGCTTTTCTAGAATCATATATGAAAACCTGTAAAGAGATTAACATTTTTCCAAATTACAATATAAAAAATAGAATGAAACAAAATCAGTTAGGGGGTGTAGTTTTCCTTTGTACAACAAGCCATTTATAGAAGTTGATATGTCATGTTAACTATAGTGCATCTCTATGAGAACATTAAAATCAAGGAGAATCCAGAGACAAATTATTTTGTTTATGTTTGCATCTGGATTCTGACCTGGCACATCCCCCTCCCCAACTGTTCAAGTGCTAGAAGATGTAAATCCTGGAGCTCCAGTTTTAATTTTAAAAGAATTAAGAAATACTCTGTGGTATTTCTGGTTTAATTTAAATGAGATTAACAACAGCCATTTCTTCCATGTGGCTTGCTGTTCACATATACAGGTGAAAACATTATTATAAGATACAAAGAAGATGATCCCACTAATAGTTTGAGCTGAGTGGCAGTAGCAGGGCACAGCAATTGGATAAAAAGCATCAACTTTATACTGGCTAAGTGGAAGAAGGAGAAGAAGAATTCCTGCTTCTGGTATTATATGCCAGATGATAATTAAGCCTTTAGCACAAGAAAGTTATAAAAAAAAGTAAAACCATAACTGATATCAACCCAAATGTCAAAAATTAATGGTGCAGGAAATGAAGAAGAAGTAAAAGCATCTAAAATTAATGTGAGATATTTTGGCCTTGAGCAATTAAAATCATGGTCAATGTAGAGGCTGTAAACTGGGTTTATTAACTGTGATAAATGTTAGTTTAGTTTGGGTTCTCTTAAGAAGCAATTAATAGCTCATCTTTTGTTCTTGTATCTGCTTTTCTCAAAGTAGATGTAAATACAAGAAATTTAAATACAAGCTTCACAAAAGGTACTATTTGTCCATAGAAAACTTTTATTTAATATATTGGTTGAAGTAATTTCAGTGGGCAAGTAAAAGTTTTTATTGATTCTTCTGATATAAACTTCAGCTGACAAAGATTTAGATCAAGTCTGAATTATTCATGTCAGACAAACTAAACCAGAATTTCACACTTTGCACTGGAAATTAAAAATTTATTTGAATCTAAGATTTTTATTGTAAGTTGCTTTAGAAATATACAAATAAATATATTGTTTTATTGATATAGCAAAAGTACTGATTTTGAAAATAAATTATTAGGCTGTCAACATTGCAAATATTGTATATTCTTGCTTTTGACAATATGCAGAATTGTCTGGTAAATATGGGGTTAATAAAGAGCAGAAGGGGCGTTGGGGGTAAAGCCGGGGAAAGAAAGAGGACCCTTCACACTAATTGGAGAGTGTGAGATATGACGGCTAATTTAGGGAGGGAACATGCTGATAATTTAACTGCTCAGAGGAAGAGAACTTAGATCCTAGCATCCCTCCGTTGTGCCTGTGCCGACATTTTGTAACAATAAAAGACTTTTAGGAAAATCAATGCCTGGAAGTTCTTTGGAATGTTTCATTAGCCGGAACCACAACATAGGCCTTATCATCACCATTGTTGCATTATTCTTTTTTCCTCAGTTTCCTTAATAAAATTATCTTAATAATTTTGAATTCATTTAAAATAAGAGAGGCACATTGATATATTATGAGCAATGGGAAAAGTGCTCATGATGATTTATTCATCCCTCTTTTGGTGGAATTAATTGCATGATCATGGTTGGGGAAGTATGAATCTATATGGAGTGGATCCATATTTCTTCCTATGAATTTTTATACTGCACTGAGTGATCCTATAATAGCTGAGAACATTGATATGTTTGAATATTAGAGGCAATTTCACAAGTTGCTGGGGCAATGGTGCATGTGCCCACAGAGAGGGCTCTGAGTGCCGCCTCTGGCACGTGTGCCATAGGTTCGCCACCACTGGGCTAGGACCTATTGCTGAGCAGAATCTACCTGTTTAAAAATACTTTGTGTCCTTTGACTTACAGAAGAGAAGTAGGGCAAAGTAACCATTTCTTACAAGCTTCATAAGAGAAAGGAGAAAGAAACTTTCTTTGCATGGCAAATGCTTCCCTAGCAGCATAAACAGCAACCAGGTTGAATATGCAGTGAGATAAGAGTCATGGTGGCGTGGTGGTTAGAATGCAGTACTGCAGGCTACTTCTGCTGGCTGCCAGCTGCCAGCACCGGCTCAAGGTTGACTCAGTAAAGGAGCCAGATTGATGGGGGCAAAAGGCTGAGTCTGTAAATCACTTAGAGAGGGCTGCAAACACTGTAAAGTGATATATAATTTTAATTGCTATTGCTATATTCAACATTAACAGATAAATATTAATGATGGCAGGGGTGAAATTCAGTTGAAAAACACTCATGGATATTCATGTTGTCATATTTAACAGTCTCATTTATGCTTTTAAAAAAGGTTTATTTTTAAAGATATTTGTAATTTGGAATATAAAGAAGATTCTAAAAGATTTATCCTGGTTGGGAATATTAGAGACAACCAAAATCTACATAGCAGCTGGAACTGAACATCCAATTGTCAGACTCAAACTGGGATTCAGAAGTTGGAAGATGGACATTACAGCTCTCAGCCACAAGCAGAGAAAGAAATAACTAAAATGCTTTACAGAACAGATAACTCATGCAATCACAAACTTCAGAGCCATGGTGATAATGTGTAAAGCACAATGAACAATAATAAAAAAAAATGCAAAAAAGCACATATTAACTGTAACTCATTCCAATGTTTATTGCAAGTCAGGTCCTACTATATGTGTTTAGTTTCAGAAAGAGGTTTAAAAAATAAGATGGTTGACTTGCAGAGTATGATAAAAAAAATAATGTCTGAAATAGAAATTTGAGGACATGATCAGCTTGAGGAATTTTAGAAATAACTGCTTAATTTCCAGTGGCCTCCTCATAATTACTATTTTAATTAACCATTTATGAAAAAAGAAAGTCCTCTAACGAAAGCATTTTTTTTCTCTCTTTTTGCTCATGGCCATAGGTTGGATGATTGATGCTGATAGTCGGCCCAAGTTCAAGGAGCTGGCTGCTGAATTTTCTAGAATGGCTCGGGATCCTCAAAGATATTTGGTCATTCAAGTAAGTGGCCTGAATTCATCTTCTTTTCTTTCTCCTCCTGCTTCTTCCTGGCTGATAATGGCTATTTACATGCAACCATTTTCTCATCAGTTTTTGTTTATTTAAGCTTGAATTTTTGAAATGCCTGTGCATCTTCAGAACAGTCTTCACCACTGTTTTGAGTTTTGAGAGTAGATGAAGTGTTCCCAAGTTGCTGAAAACAGATAAATTGGGACATATGTTACTTCTGTTCTATTTAGTAGAAAATGAAATATGCCATTTTGTGTTAAAAGCCCATTGCAAAAATCACCTCGGTAGTTCTGCTAATCCCAATGCTTTCAAAATGTCCTCTATATAGTTAGAATATATTTGTATCTCAAATCATGGCATCTGAATATGCTCACAGCTTTGTGAAGGTGGTCCAGAGAAGAGGCTGGTCAACTCAGACATTACATCTGTATTTGCCTCATCAAAGTTAGTTACACTAAGGTTAGCTACAAATATGCATTAGACCAGCAAACCTCTTTTTTCTCCTATGCTATTTTTGTGTTTATGTTATCATTAGGCAGAACAACAAAGATTGCCCCAAACTGCAGTAAGATGAAATATTTTAATTCTCACCCAGTTTCTCTTTGTGCATCCATTAATAGTTTTGAGCTTAAAACAGAGCTGTTTCAACTTGGAATACTTTAAGGATGGTTGGAACCGCCACACAATGCTTCTAGCAAGATGAAAACACTTGTTTCTATCTCAAGATGTTCTGGATGTGCTACACTTGTACTCATCTCATCATTAGCATATGCACATATTTTTTTCTTAACTATATCAGATTCTTCTATAAGCATGAGAAGCAGCAATGCAATGAATACTTTTTATTAATAGGAAGCTAGCCATTAAAAATATAAATATAGTTCTGTTCAGCAAAAGCTTTTTAAATTTGAAAATAATGTGCATTAAAATAAAAAAAATCTTTCCTCTTTTAGAGGCTCTTCTGGTCAATGCTAGTACAGATTAGCTGAAATGCAAAGCCTAAATATCAGTACATTAAATTATTAAAATACATCAAGAATAGTGAACAGCTTGAACACCTTCAATTTTGCACTCAAATAATATATTCTACACATTTCTCAAAGTTAGCATTTCTGTTCCAGCACCTAAAAAGATAAAAAGTGAGGCCTGAGAGCAAGGCGATATCAGTGTGACAGATAAAGACAGTTTCAACAATCCGAGGACTCCCAAAGGAACACAGAAAAGAAAGTTAAGACAGTCAAAAGCCCCATGCTGGAACAATAGGTTTCCAACTTTGCAAACAAAAAAAAGTTATTTTATTCAAAATTCAGGTGAGAAATCAGATTAACTTTTACCTATTAGAATTATATTCCTTTAAACCAAGAAGCCACGATGAAGAAGCTGCCCTAGATGACATCTAATTATTTCCCATTTAGCTCAGAATAGTAAACTGAATGGAAGTATCCCTCAAAGATTTCAGACAAAGATTTTCTCCAGTGTCTATTAGGAGTTTTCACTGGAGATGCTAGAAACTTAATCTGCAAAGCAGGTTTGCCACTATAGAGCAAGGATGTTTACTTTTCCCTTCCCATAAACTTGAGTTCTCTTGATATTGAAAACAAATCTCCATTATGAGGCTGTTACAAGCTTTGTTTCTTTACAGCTAGGCGTAAAATTAACATTGCAACAGCTGTATTTTATGAAAGTAGTAACATCTTAACATCTCTTTTGCTGGGATTACCCTTCTCCATAATACTTTTATTACTAAACCAGTTTAAATACAAGGTTTTGATTTGGCAATGACATAATCCTAATATTTAGAAAAGAATACTACTGAAGAATTTAAAAAAAATGCTTATATTTTTTGTGGAAAGAACAAGGGTATTCAATAAGGAGAAATATGAAAGAATATAATACAGCTACATCCATAGAATCACAGAATCACAGAATGGATGGAAGGGACCTCACAGGTCTTCTAGTCCAACTGTCTCCTCATGACAGGAGCCTTATACCAGTGGTTCTCAACCTTTTTAATGCCGCAACCCCCAATCGGTCGTAAGTCGAGGACTACTCAACCGGTCATAAGTCGAGGACTACTCAACTGGTGCAGCACCGTTTGCAGAATGGGACTTTTGGCGGGCTCAGCAGGGCAGAGACAACCTGGACAATTCCTATTGGCTTTTGAAAGCCAATAGAATTAGACTCTATTCAAGAGAGTCTATTCTATTGGCTTTCAAAAGCCAATAGAATAAAAGGGAGTTGCACAGCTAAGGAAAAGGGGAAAAAAATGGCGGACTGTGTTGTTTGGCGACCCCCGTGAAATGGTCGTTCGACCCCAAATGGGGTCCCGACGCACAGGTCGAGAACCACTGCCTTATACCATTCCAGTCAAATAGTTGTCCAGTCTAAAATCTCCAGTGATAGCTACTAACACTGATTTCTGTCCACCAAACAGATAGATTGTTGATGTGATCAGAATAATCATTTTAATTTTTCTGTCAATGTGACATTGTACAGGGGGATGATCGCATGAAGCTACCTAGCCCAAATGACAGCAAATTTTTCCAGAATCTGCTGGATGAGGGAGACCTGGAAGACATGATGGATGCTGAAGAATATCTTGTCCCTCAGGCATTTAATATTCCTCCACCCGTCTATACTTCAAGGACAAGAATTGACTCCAACAGGGTAAGAAGGTTATATTAAACATGAACTGTTATTCATTGCAAGACTGAAAGAGTACAAGTAAAATGCACTCCAAGCTCAGTCTTTACAATCACTATTCTTTGGCATACGCCTTCCTTGGGCTAACTGAAATGTAGATTTGTTTGTGCTAATGAATATGAATATTAAATGGACCTGTTGCAATTGATGGGATTACCATGAATGGAAATAAATTGAAGCAGCTTAAGCTGTTTATGCTCATTGTTACTGGAAAATTAAATTTTATAGTAAAGTTTTCATGCTCTTATATAGAATCTATGGTTATGAAATCTTTTCTTTGAGTTTAATGAAAAAGTGACTTGTCTTATTAAATTGTACATTTATTTGAATATTTATACAATAAATTAAAGAAGATAATTCCTTCTTTGTACTAATTTCAGGGGTTTTGATCCCCTCATATAAGATATTTCAGTGGAGAATTTTCTCATGGAGATTTTTAGCTTTCTTGCAAAGTTAGGTTGCGTGATGCTCATAGAATAATATGTTTCTTGACCTTATATATAATATGTTCTTTGTCCTTTACAGTTATGCCTGTGCATATTTTTTTTAAAAGTCAAATACTATTCTTTGGTTATGAAGTAAAAAATGAGCTGCCAGAAAGATCTGATATAAACTACTCTGCTGTTGTCAGAAATTGTTTATCATTGTTTATCATTTCAATTGTTTTATGTCTATGGCAAATCCCACTTTTAAACTCCATTTTCTATCTAAAGGGATCTGGGGTACCTCTTCATAGGACTGATGTTCTGGAGACTGCAGTGGAGTGTGTGCTTCTACCTGCACAGGGGATTGTGTTCTATTGGCCTCTCTGGCTTCCTTACACTGAGATCCCTGAGCCTTTCTCTTACAATCTCTGTTATTTTGCCTGCCCACGAGAAAGACCCCATTTGGTAGATTCTTCCATCCACTCCATGACAGAGAATTTTTCTTTTTGAACCTTGACTAGTTAAGAAAAGTGGAGAAGTTCATTTGATTTTGACTTTTTTGGGCTTTTCTGTGAACTATCTAAAGCAGCCTTGATATGTCTGGTTGTCTTTGTGTGTAGTTATGAGGTTAAATACCATACCCTGTCAGAGTCTGTATACTAATTTGAAAAACTGCAAGTTGTTTTATATAATTAAGGTTATGGAGCTAATTAAGAGTTGGAGGAAATAGGGGAAAGAAATGCCATGACTCTGGGTTTTTTTTTGAAAAAACATAACTTTTGTTAAGAATTTTAATTACAATAGTAAAATAATTAATACAAACTAAATTTAGAGAAAGAAAAGAGAATGGAAAGAAAAACTAAAAAGTACAAGGAAAACAAAAAAGAAGAAAAAGAAATGAGAATATAACAAAAACAAGAAATATAAAAAAGTGATTTCAATTCAGTTAGTATAAATATATTTAATATCTTACACTCCCTATAAGATAAAAAAGATATCCCATCCTTATCTTTAAGAACCTCCATATAGCATCAGCTTTTCAATTCCAGTGTCAGCAAAAAATCCATAAAGCATTGCCAAAACATTGCAACAAAATGTTTTATTTTAACACTGATCAAATAAACCAACTTTATATTCCTTCCTTTTACTTCTAACAGCTTTATTTCAATCAATAACAGATTTAATTAAATCAAACATTGTCATAGGATTTTATTTCTTTCAATTCTTTATCCCATTGCACAGATTTCTTTAAGGTTTTAACAAGCTTCTTTTGTAGTTCAGTAAGAAAACATTTTCCAGGTCATTCTCTTAGTTTATCAGCCAGTTTCTTTGGTATATAAATAGAATAGAACTGGAAGGGACTTTGGAGGTCTTCTAATGCATCCCCCTGCTCATGCAGGAGAACCTATACCATTTCAGACAAGTGACTGTCTAGTCTCTTCTTAAAAACCTCCAGTGATGGAACACCCACGATTTCTGAAGGCAAACTGTTCCATTGGTTAACTGTCCTCACTGTTAGGAAGTTTCTCCTTAATTCCAGGTTGCTTCTCTCCTTGATCAGTTTCCAACCATTGTTTCTTGTCCTGCCCTCTGGTGTTTTGGAGAATAGTTTGACCCCCTCTTCTTTGTGGCAGCCCCTCAAATACTGGAATACTGCTATCATGCCATCCCTATCCAGTAAAGCATCTTTTTCTGAATCAGTCTCTTGGCCTGTTATTTGTAGTTTCATATTTTGTACTTTATCTATCTTACCAGATAAAAATTTTCAATATTTGTCATTCTTTAATCAACTTCTTTTAGATACAAGCTATAGAAGCAGACATCATTACTCACATTACAACCTTAATGTTGTAGTTAATATTGAAGTTGCTTCTGGCTCCATTCTTCAAAATTTTTTTTCAATATTTCCATTGTTAACAATGTTTTGTATCATTATGTAAGTCCCAGTATTAACTGATATCAGGCTTTTTAATTTTTTTTTCTGCTTAAAGTCTTTAGCCTCCCCTTAATGTCCAAATAGTATTAGTGCAAATAATACTATTTTTATAATTCCATATGTAAGGTATCTTCCTGTATGAACATTGTATTACATAAGTCATAAACAAAGTAGTAGTCCAGTATTCCATTCTGGAAAAAAATACATTCTCCAAACAATCTTAAAAATGATAGAAGAAATATTTAAGTGAACTCTGTCTTACTGGCATTTGATAGTCTCCAAATTGGCAGGTCCAGGTTGAATTTCCTTTAACTCTTATTTTGTCTGAATTTTGTAGGCATTAGGCTAGAAACCAGGAAATTGTGACTTCTAATTGCACTTTAGGCACTCTCTCTCTCTCTCAACCGTAGGAAGCAAGCAAAGGCATGCCACTTCCAAAATCTTGCCAAGAAAATTGCATCAACTTGTCCAGGCAGTCACCAGGAATCAAAACTGACTCAAAGGCCTACCTGCACATTACTGTTTTGGTCATAATGGTAATCTGTACTGTGCAAAGCTCTATGAGGGAAAATACATTTTACAAAAAAAAAAAAAAAAAAGGAGGTTGCCTTCTTTAAGGAATAAACAGAAATAACAATTATAAATAACAAATAAGTGTTACAAAAGGAAACTCAAGAAGGTTTAGTAAAAATGGTAATTATTATTTTCTCTCTCTAAATATTTTTGAATGTATTATTGTAGTAGATTCAAAGATCTATGTTAACTCATCTGAAACAGAGAAAATTTCATCAAGGCAGCTATTATTTCCTTTCTCAGGCCAAGAATATCCAATTATGGTTTTCTTTATCTCTTACATAATGAAATTGAGAATATTATCATCAACTTTGTATTCAGATGTTTAGGCTGTCTCCTCTTACCACTCATTCAGATCTCCCCCTCCCTCCCTCCCCCCTCTCCCCCTAAGACCTTTCCTCTTGCTTCTGCCGTGATTGCTTCTGTAAAAGCTTTGAAGAAGATGTGCTCCATTTCATTTTCAATGAGGATGATGGCTTTTGAGAGGCTCAGAATATCCTTTGATTACTGGATAAAGCAGAAGGGGGGCAGCAATGAGAAAAAGGGTAATGGGGAGGGAGCAAGTGAAACATGTTCATCAAACCTGTTTTGTGTTCCCCCTTCCCTCTGCTGCTGCTGAGCAAGTGGCCTTTTGATTCATTGCTGCTTAAAAAGTATTCCACTTGAAAGTTCAGAATGTCAGGCCTCCTATGTTGTTTAGTTTCTTTTTAAATCCCCTGGGCATTTAAAAATGTATATAACAGCAAGGCAAGATTGAGACTTGGAGACATCAGAAGCTTTTGTTATTGTTGATATTGTCATCTCTGGTGGTGTGGCATGGAGACAGAGGTCACAAAAGGCATGAGATCATGCATACAAAGGAAAACTAGTATTGAGGAAAGAAAAGGAGATTGGAATTGGGCAAGGAAAAAGATGTAGAGGCAACTAGGAATCTATAGTCTTCTCTCTTGATTTTGCCTCCTCTACTCAGTCTGCTTCATATGCAAATGTATTAATGCAAAGAATTACTCCTCTAGATATCAGTTGAAAGCTGTGTAAGATGTTTCATTCCATATACCCCACGATCAATTAGAAACAGCACTCTCTCTTCAACATTTCACTCTTGAATGTCGGGTCATCCTTGTTTCCTCCATTTATCTTGAAGCCAAGCATCAGTGAGCATCTCTACTGCAGTTACAATACAGCACTGGAGGCATTTTGTTTCCTATCTTATGCTATACTGTAATTCATTTGCTTTGAAACTGTCCTGGCCACCGAAAGAAAGTGTCTCATTAAAGTGATTCTAACCATATTGTTTGACAAACAAGACACTTCAGAAGTTTATTCTTAAATTTCTGTACTTTAAATGAAACATGATATAGTGGAAGGAGCCATTGTGCCCTCCTCCATTGGCGTAATGTGGTGCAATCCAATTTAGTCTGGTAGAAATAACAACATTGTAAACAAGACATAACATAATCAATATCACTTTCAGTACTCTCATTCCATGGAGGCAAGCCAAGGATACTTTACTACAAGAGTAGTAATACACAGCCGCAGCCTTGACTTTCTAATTACACTTTCATTCATTCCCTGAGAAAGGACATATGACTGGCTGTGATTTTTCATTCCACATTTTATCTTCCATCACCCGGTTGAGCTTTTGATCTTCTTCTTCTCCCTCTCCCTTTCCCTTTTCCCCTTCCCCCTTTTCAATTGAGTCTGATTCTTAGAGATTGCCTGGACAAATCCCTGCAGTTTTCTTGGCAAGGATTTTCAGAAGTGGTTTGCCAGTGTCTCCTTCTTAGGGATGAGAGAAAGTGACTGGCCCAAGATCACCAGCTCACTTTGTGCTAAGGTTCTAGAGACTAAAACTTGCAATTTCCCAGTTTCTAGCCTGATGCTTTAACCACTTCATTAAACTGGTCAAATCCATTAAGGGATAGGATTGCACCCAAGGCTCATCATTGATCTGTGTTCATCCATTATAAACTACAAAGCAGAAAGAGAGATATAGGACCAAAAAAAAAAAGGGGGGGGTCTATGAGGTAATAATAGCTTCAGTGTAATATTCCCTATTGTAATCAGGGTATGACTGTTTCTTTGATAGTAAGTATATGTAATATAATGCATTGCCAGCCTGCTGACAAACAGCAAAAGGATAAAAGGCTACTTACAAAAGATCTCCTTTAAGCTTCTGTTGTGACATTTCTGAATGCCTGCTTCTGTAGTCCCAGCTCTAGCTGGCATCATCCAGGACATAAAGTTTTTAGAAAGGGTGGAAAAGTGAAAGTGAAATCAGCTGACAATTCCCTGCTGATTGTTTCCTTTGTAAACGAAAGCTCCTTATATGTAACAAGAGCAGAATGAGGACTCAAACTGAGGATGAAGCCTCTGATTGATGATCCATTTTCCTGGCACATCCTGCAGTTAATACTCAGGGAATGGTTAGCAGTGAAGTGTTCCCGTTCCTGTAGTCCATCTTACTGCTGTCAAGGTAGACTGCTAAAAGCCTGCTAACTGGCTCTGTATGTTTTTTCCCTGGAAAAAATAAAAAAGGAAAAGTCTTATCCCCTTGCCATATGCTCTAGTCTAGTTTGCTATGTCTCTTTGAAAATGTCCCCGCCTTGTTTGGATGCAAATTGAAATATTCTTGTAGATGCTCCTCTGCAAAGCAGTGTCTGTTTTCTCTTTGGTACTCCTGGGGAAGAGGCATGTCTTCCCCTGGGGACTGTCCTTCAATTTGATTTCATTTTGGTTTAGATCTGTTGTAAATACCATCCTGTTCTTTTGAAATATTTGCTCTGAGCTGGTGGGACAGCTCTATATTATATTTTCTAGCTGTAACACCACTGGGGTATCTGCAGCATATTTGAAAGATCCACTTACATAAACCAGCTGTCTGTATTCCACACAGACTTTTCCTGAATTTCTTTCAACTTAGGGCAGCAGCTATACAATAGAGGGCAAGTAGCCATGGTTTAGGATCTTTCCCCAAATATTAGCACATCCCCACTGAATAGTTGATAACTTTGAATTAAAACTTAAGTAAAAAGTCTAACTTGAAAAGTATACCTTGTCAGAGCTACTGAGGAATTTACCATTTGGTACCTAAAGCAATATAAAACTCAGAAACCAGATTATACACCATTCTGAATAAAATTAAATAAAGTCACTTGGTCACTCAAACCCTGGTCATCTCTCATCTGGACTACTGCAACATACTCTACATGGGGCTACCTTTGAAGAGTATTTGGAAGCTACAGCTAGCACACAATGCAGCTGCACAGACAGTTTTGGGGGCCCTATGGTGGCCCTCGTAACATTCCATGTAACACAAGGTGCACTGATTGCCAGTTTGCTTCCAGGTCAGATTCACTGTGTTAATTATCATCTTTACACCCTTTATGGCACAGGTGTCAAACTCAAGTGCGTCACCTGACGTATCATGACATTTTTTGCCTTTGCGGAGCAGGGGTGGGCTTGACGCATCCAGCCCACAGGCTGCTGGTTTGACACTCCTTCTTTATGGCATGGGTCCAGGTTACCTGAGGAATTGTCTCACCCCAATGGGATTGGCTGACCCACTTGCATTGGCAGAAGGGGCATGCTGTGAACCCTGTCAATCAAGGAATTCTGGCTGGTAGATTATATCCTCAACTATTATCATTCATTTTAATCTTATTATTTATCATTTTACTGTTTTATATTGTGGTTTGTTTTTCTTGCTCTAAGCCTCCTAGAGTCGCTTGATGGTGAGATGGGTGGCATATAAATTTAATAAATAAATGTTAATGAATGTAGTCAGTAGGATTTGAATTCTGAAAAACTTGTTTTCTTCAAAATAGCTGTCCTTTTTCTTTGATTACTGAAATATGAATGTTAAATAAGCAAACAAATTTACATTAATTTGAATGTTCTTAACAAAAAAAAATCACACAAGTAAAATCTGGATAAATACAATGGCCAAGAATTCTTCAGACATTGTTCCATCTCCATTTTTTCATTTTGTTTATAGTTGATAGCTTTTTGGTTATTTCAGGTTGTGTGCCTGAATTTATTTCTGCAATATAAAAAGCTTTTCTTTGTTAAGTTTAATATTTGTGGCTTTCACTGTATGACTTTTCCTCCTATGGGGACTCTCCCAATCTCTTTGATAGTTTTTGGCATCTTTCACCAAGCTTCTGCTTTCCTGAGAAAGTTTCTTCAATTCCAGCCTCTTTTTTTTGTAATTACATTGACTTCTCCATTATTTTTCAGTTTGCAAATGTTTATTTACTATTTGGTTTTTTTTGGGGGGGGGGGAATCCTATTGATACTGACCTTTTCAGCTTATCTTCTCCTGCCATGGGGCCCTATTTATCATAGCTGTCATTTTATTAACATTTGCTTTTTTGAAATACAAGATATATGTTTGAGTTTAACTTCTCTTAAAACTAAGTAGTCCAGGACTGAATGGGCACTATCCATCAGAATTGCTAGTAATTACAGTTCTTCAACTAAGTTTTAAAGATGGCCTCAAGATTGACTCAGCCTTCCATCCTTCCAAGGTTGGTAAAATGAGGACCCAGATTGTTGGGGGCCATATGCTGACTCTGTACACCACTTAGAGAGGGCTGTAAAGCACTATGAAGCTGGTATATAAGTCTAAGTGCTGATGGCTGGAATTGCCCAGGTATTAATTGTCTTTTTGATATTTCCTCCACTGAATTTGGACTTTAATGTCTTCTAATTCTTATGATGTATTACTTCTAACCTTCTTCTTGAACTCAGTGTGCTTGTCAATTTGAAAGATGCCAGGAACTTGTAGTGATTGTCTTCATCCAGACTCATGATGTTATTTCCACAGGCATCCTAATTCCTTTAGTTTTTAAAACTTTTCCCCTGATGGTGGTGAGGTTTGCACATTTATCCACTCCAAACTCCATTGCAATGTCTTGGTTGTATATATGGACAGTACTGAAGAGCAATTCCATTTCAGATGGTATTTTGCCATACAGCTTCACCATGTCTAAGAGGTGGGACAGCCTAGAAAATGTTTTTGATGTTCAATAGCCTGACATGTTCAGCATACTGTAACTGACAGAGGAATTAGGGCAATGATAAACAATAGTGGTACTAATAAGTTTCCTTGAAAGATTCCTCTCTTAGAACATAGAATTACAGAATTGGAAGGGACCTTGGAGATCTCCTAGTATATCATTTCAGACAAGTCTCTTCTTAAAAGCCTTCAGCGATGGGACGCCCACAACTTCTGAAGGCAAGGCATTCAACTGATTAATTGTTTTCACTATTAGGAAAGTTCTCCTTAGTTCTTTCTAGGTTGTTTCTCTCCTTGATTAGTTTCCATCCATTACTTTTTGTCCTGTCTTCACTTTTTGTTCTGTCTTCTGGTGCTTTGAAAAATAGGTTGACCCCTCATTTTTGTGATAGTCCCTCAGATATTGGAACACTGCTATCATGTCACCCCTAGTCATTCTTTTCACTAGACTAGACTTTCTGTAACCATTCTTCATAAGCTTTAGCCTCCAACCCTCTAATCATCCTTTTTGCTCTTCTCTATACTCTTTCCAATATCTCAACATTTTTTTTATATTGTGGTGACCAAAACTAGATGCAATAATCCAAGTGTGGTCTTACTAAGGCTTTGTAATTTGATACTAATACTTCACATGATCTTGATTCTATTCCTCTATTAATGTAATCTAGAATTGCATTGGTTTTTTTGGCTAGCAGTCCAAGATCCCTCTCACAGTTACTATTAAGCCAGGTTTCACCCAATGTGTACCTGTATAAATGGGTTTTCTTGCCTAAGTGTAAAGTCTTACTTTTATCCACATCAAATTTCATTTTATTAGATAAGGCCTAATGTACACGTCTGTCGAGATCCTTATGGATCTTGAGCCTATCTTTTGGAATGTTAGCTATTTCTTCTAGCTTAGTATCATTTGCAAATTTGATGAATTCCCCTTCTACTCCTGCGTCTAAATAATTAATGAAGATACTGAAGAGTACTGGGCCTAAAACAGAACCATGGGGATACTCCACAACCCGTCTCTCTCCATGTAGATATAATTCCACTAAGGACTATACGTTGAGTATGGTTTGTCAGCCAGTTACAAATCCATCTGGTGATAGTGCTGTTTATCCGACATTTTTCTAGCTTTCCAAGCAGTAGGATGTGGTCTACTTTGTGAAATGCCTTGTTGAAATCTAAGTATGTTATATCACAGCATTTCACTGATCCACTAATTTGGTCACTTGGTCAAAGAATGAAATAAAATTTATTAGGCGTGATCTGTTTTTGATGAAGCCATGTTGACTTCTGATTATAACTGTCAGAATCCAATTATATTTCATCTTTAATTATCAAACATAGAAACTCCCAATTCTGCCTTCTCTGGATTCTGCCATAAGAGGGAGAAAAGGGGGAGAGCAAAGGGGCTTTATGGCCCTCACTTCCTTCAGCACACTTCAAAGGACTGAATGTGTGTTTATTGTGGCCTCTAAGCTTTAACATATCAAATAAGAGTAATTGCCTTTCATGTAGTTATCTGAAGTCTCCATCCAGACGGAAGAAGAAAGGGGATGGAATTGTGATACTTGAAACTATCACTGGAAGGGGGGTTGATTGGTTGGGACTACTGGGGAACCCCTTAAAACCTTGAATGGGAGAGCTTGAACCCCAAGTCCTGTCTAGCATGCCTGCACCCATTTTCTCTTAATAAAGGATTCCTGTTGGAAGAGCTATTCCAAGAGTTCTGTCTTCTTAAGATGCAAAGTGGGGTGGGTCCTTACATTAGACAGGACTTGCAAAATTACTCCCCCTGGAAGGTAGACCCTTGCCGGGGGATTTTGCAAAAATTTACCATGTCAGACAACGAAGCAAGAGAGGGAGAAAACTCCCTGGAAAGAGAGCCGCTGACCCAGTTGGAACCGTGCCAGAGGTTGGGATCCGAGAGGCCAGATTTCTCAGAAGAAGAAGTGGTGGAGACACAGGACCACAAGCCTAGCTGGTCGATGGGCGTTGGAAAGAAAAGCGAGTGGGGAAAGGAATCAAGAAAAGTGACCCTGAAACGGGGGACCAAGCACCCAGAATGGAAGCAGGAGATGGAGAAATCCCTGCACGCAAGTGAAGAGGGAGGAAGCTGTATGCCGTACTCAGACTGGATCCTAGAGAGAGCTATTGACCTGATGAAGAGAACTCTCAGCTCCCTAGGAGAGGAGATTCCTGAGCCCTACGCCCGCCCCAGTTCCTGGAGCCACAAAGGGAGAGACACCGCGGGGGACGTGGAACCTGCAACCCCAGGGACATTTACTGATCCAGGAGCTCCCACCCCCTACCGGACCACAGATGGAAATCTGGACGGAAGACACTACCACCCACAAGGGAGGCACCGATCCATTCCAAGACGTCCACCGTTGGAGGTGAAATTCAAAGGGGAGCCAACACGCTTGGGGTTTTTCCTAACCCAAGTCCTCAGCTACATGGAGGAATATGGGCAGGACATCCCCAGCGACAAAGCCCGCATCCGGATCGTGCAATCTGCCCTGGAGGGACCAGCTGCAGATTGGGTGGTGAACCTGCATGACTCCAATGCCCCAGAACTCAGTAACTTCACCCGTTTCATGTCCTCGTTGAGAAGACGATTTGAAGACCCCCTGGCTGATCGCAAAGCCCGTGAAAGAATAACAACGATGAGGCAGGGCAAACGCCCAGTGGCTGAGTATACCCAAGAATTCCGAGCCATTGCCAGCAAACTGAATTGGCCAGAAGACATCCTCCTTGGCCGTTTCAAAGACGGACTAAACTATGATCTATATGATGCTTGCCTGCCCCGAGGAGACCCACATCGACTTGAGGAATGGTCCGTCTTGGCAGAGGAAGCAGAGATCGACATATTGAAGAGGCATCGCCGAGGAAAACCATGGAGCCGCCCCCCGCCTGAGCTGACACCCCAACCGGTGAAATCATCGGATACAGCCAAGAAGCAGATGGGGTGTTTCAAGTGCGGAAGAGAAGGGCATCGAGCTGTAGAATGCCGCTCAAAGGCCCCCCAGCACAACCCAGACAGATCCCCAATCAACAAACCCAGAGGGTATTCAGCTAAGCCCAAAGAAACAGCCATGAAAATGATGGAAATTGCAGAAAACCCCACCTCTGCTCACCCAGGGGAAAGAACTCCAGCCTACACCACAGGGACGGTGGATGCCTCAGATGACAGCTCGGAAGGCGAACCCCTGGTAAGTGGACGCATCACACCCATCTTCAAAACAGTGACTATATTAATCCCCCCCATGCCAGAAGCTGTGAAGGTGAAAGCCTTAATAGACTCTGGCTGCACCCGCTGCCTCATTAGCCCAACACTAGTGGGGAATCTGGGCATCCCATCCAGGAGACTGGAACAACCAATCTCATTTGGCCAGCTAGATGGATCCATAGCAGGGGGGGTGCCAGCTACCCTAGCCACTCTGCCAATACACCTCTCCCTGGGAAACCATGAAGAGGACTTAACGTTTGTGGTGACCCCAGGTATGGAATGCCCAATGATTCTAGGGATGGAATGGTTGAAAAAATGGAACCCCTGGGTAAATTGGAGGACGACGAAATCAAATTCCCGAAGGGGGACCCTATGGACTTAAAACCCCAAGGGAGGCTACCAGAATCAAGAATAGAAAAAGCATCCATAGGAGAGGAAAAAAGATTCACAGAAATACCAGAGGAATATAGGGACCTTGCTGAAGTCTTCAGTGAGGAGAGGGCGAATGAGCTTCCCCCCCACCGACCCACAGACTGTACCATTGAATTCCAGCCTGGGGCAAAACTCCCGAAACCCAGATTATACTCCATGAGCCCAAAGGAGAAGGAGGAAATGGAAAGATTTATAAAAAAAAACCTGGAGAGAGGTTTCATTGAACCAGCTAAGCCTAAAGTGGCTGCCCCGGTCCTTTTTAGAGAGAAGAAGGATGGCTCTTTACGTTGATGCGTGGATTATAGGGCCCTGAACACAATCAGTGAAAGCAACCTATACCCGCTGCCCCTCATGAAAGACATGCTGTCACACCTATCGAAAGGGAAAATTTTTTCTAAACTAGACTTACGGGAAGCTTACTATCGCGTGAGAATCAAGGAAGGGGACGAATGGAAGACTGCATTTAACTGCCCCATGGGGTGCTATCAATTCAAAGTCTTGCCATTTGGATTACAAGGGGGCCCTGCAGTCTTTATGCAATTAATCAATGACTTTCTAAGGGAGCACCTGTTTAAGGGGGTCCTTGTTTACTTGGACGACATTCTTATCTTTACCGAAACAAAAGAAGAACACGTCAAACTTGTCAGAGCGGTTTTAAAGAAGCTGCGAGCCGCTCACCTATATGCCAAACTCTCAAAATGCGAATTCCAACAGGAAAGGATAGACTACCTAGGCTATCGCATATCCCCACAGGGCATTGAAATGGACCCGGAGAAGGTCAAAGCAGTACTAAATTGGGCACCACCCCGCACCAGAAAGCAACTACAAAGTTTCCTGGGCTTTGCAAATTTTTACCGCCAATTCATCCCCTCATTTGCACAGATAGCCTTGCCCCTCACCAACTTACTAAAAACGAAGGGAACATCCTCACTAAAACCTAGCCAGCCACTAACATGGACAATGGAGTGCCAAGCAGCGTTTGAGAGACTAAAGAGACTTTTTTCTGCCGAACCAGTACTAAGGCACCCAGATATGGACAAGCCCTTCATAATACAGGCAGATGCAAGTGATGTGGCAGTGGGGGCTGTGCTATTACAAGAAAATGATGATGCCGTATTGCAACCCTGTGCATATACATCTAAGAAACTCACGGAAACAGAACAGCGCTGGCCCGTATGGGAGAAGGAGGCTTATGGGATACGTTGGGCATTACTCACGTGGCGACAGTTCCGGGAAGGCAACAAAATCCCCTTCCAGGTATGGACTGATCACAAAAATTTAGAAGCCCTGAAAACTCCCAGGAAACTCAATCCCAAACAAGCCCGCTGGTCCCAGCATTTTCACCAATTCCAATTTAAGCTCAAACATTTACCAGGAAGAAAGAAATTCCTGGCAGATGCACTATCTCGCATGCCCCAATATAACAGCGCACGAACCACAGACTCTAGACCAATAATGGCAGAGTCACAACTGGCAGCGCCAGTAACCACAAAAACCCAAGCCAAAATAAAACCACAACTGGACAGCCAAACTGGGATTGAATTCAGAAAAAGTTTGGAAACAGATGAATGATTCCAGAAAAACAAACATGTGTGCACAATGAGAGACGGATTGCCTTGGGTAGGGGAAAAGTTATATATACCAAAAACTCAAAGACTAACTTTCATGCAACTTTGCCATGACACAAAATCAGCAGGGCATTTTGGATTTGTAAAAACTTTACACTTAATTAAACGGCAATTTTGGTGGCCATCAATAAAAAAGGACATAGAAGTTATGTTGCCAGCTGCCCAACCTGTGCATCAGCAAAGAGGTTGCAAGGGAAATCGCCAGGGCTGTTACAACCAGTGGCAAGTCCCTCAGCCCCCTGGAGGGAAATAGCCATGGATTTTATAGTGGAATTGCCTGAAAGCAATGGGAATACTGTTATCTGGACAGTCACGTACCTATTTTCCAAACAGGTGCACTTTATCCCTTGCCAAAAAATTCCCACTGCAAAGGCCTTAGCAAAACTTTTTATCCAGCACATTTACAGATTGCACGGGGCACCCCAACGCATCATCTCTGATAGGGGAGTGCAATTTACGTCTACATTTTGGAAGGAAATTTTATCCCTCTTAGGGACCACTCAGGGACTGACATCTAGCCATCACCCTCAGACAGATGGACAAGCGGAACGCTGCCAGTCGGTACTTGAGCAATATTTGAGATGTTTTTTAAATTTCCAACAGAGTGATTGGACTGACTTACTTCCTTTTGCAGAAGTTGCCTACAATAATGCAGTCCACTCCAGCACAGGCTACACTCCTTTTCAAATAGCCAACGGCCAAAGTTTCAACCCGATGCCAGAGTTAACCCCAAAAGAACCAACGATCCCTTCACTGAAAGAATGGATGGAAAACCTACAAAACACCTGGCCAATAGTCAGAAAATCACTAGATGAAGCTAGGCGGGCATACAAAGCACAAGCCGATAAAAAAAGGGTTGAGCCTACACCATTCATTATAGGAGAAATGGTGTACTTATCTACAAAATACCTAAAGTCCCTAAAGCCCTGTAAAAAACTTGGACCAAAATATATAGGACCTTTTCCAATTAAAAGGATCATAAATCCAGTAACAGTAGAATTAGAACTACCCAAAAACCTCAGGCAAATACACCCAATTTTTCATTGCAGCTTGCTGAAAAGAGAGCCTCAGTCACCTCTACGGCCAAAAATCCCCCCCCCACCACCTCCAATCATGGTGGAGGGGGAACAACACTTCGAAATAAAAGAGATCCTTGACTCTAGGAGATATCGTGGAACAACTCAGTACCTAGTTGCCTGGAAACACCTCCCTGCCTCACAAAATGAGTGGGTCCAAACTTTGTTTGCTTCTATGTGTTTGTAGATCTGTTGCTTGATTATCTTTTCCAGGGTCTGATTGGTCTTTAGTTTAGTTGCTAAATCTGTTTTTTTATCCCCTTTTTTGAAGATAGGAACTATCTTTTACAGTCCTTGGAATATTAACCACTCCCAGTCTATCACCATTAACCAGCAACTGTGTCTCCCATTGGGCAATTGATTTTTGCACAAAGCTTCCAATGCTTCCAGGGATTCCTGTAATTTATAAGCACTTAATTGTCCAATTATGTGATAGGAAGTTGCAGTTTTCCAGAATCACCTTGTCAATAGGAGCTGATATTTTATTCCTTTGGCCAGTTTCATTTTTTGGGCAAGATTTTTATCAGTTTATATTTGGAAATCTCACAGTAACTTAATCTGTTCATTTTCAGCTACTTTTTCAACTCTAGATTCCCATCATGTTTTCTTTAGTGGCAATGATAATTTTTACAGATGATCCAATGAATCATTTTGGTGACTGTATTATGTCATTGTTTCTAGTAGTTTGTGCAATCTTTATTTATTTAGATATCAAACTTCTTAACTGCCCATCTCTCTCACAAAGAGCCCCTTGCATGAACTGAGTTTCTTCTGCTTTTTCTGAACAATACAGGAAAAGGAATAGAAGGAGCAAACCTCTGTGCTGAAAGACAGTATAGACATTAGGAAATAGGAATTCTTAAATTCACTTATTCTATAATCCAAACATGCTTTCACTTTTTGCACAATTTGCCTCTTCTAGATTATCCTTTTCATCTTCATCAGGTTTTTCAAAAGAAACATGGTTTGTTTCATGTAAGGTTACTTTGCATATAAAATAAAAATCTTTACTGCTACTGTTACTGGATATTGACACCAGAGTCCATTATTAAAAATTCCAGCAAATATGGTAACAAAATGGTAGTGCTAAGTGTTACTTCTAATCCATAAGACTATAAATTCATGAATAGATTACAAAGTTAAGGGCAGATTGACTGGACCTTTTTGTACATAAAGCTCTGAAATAAAACCAAATTATGGAAACATCTGGGCAAGGGAACCCATTCTTAATGTTAAAAATTCTGCCTAATTCATTGTAATTTATTTCCTGCCGTTCAAGAAAATCCTGATTCATAACTCAACCATAATGTCTTGAATTATTTTGGATTAGTCCCTCTCTCAATCTAAACTTCTTCACAGGATTATCTAAGGGAAGATGGGGAAACAATTTGCACCAGTGTGTACCAGCTTAACATTATTGGGTATCAGTATGATTATTTATAAATATATTGACAGAAATTCAGAGAGCAATGTATTGGTCTAGTGATGAAGACGCTTGCCTCCTACTCGGAAGGTTGAGAGTTTGATCCTAGGTAGCAGCAGATGTTTTTCTCCTGTGGTGCAATGAAAAAAATATCTGCTGTAAACTCTGCTTGGCATCAGGAAGGCATTCCAGCCAATAAACGCTGAGCTCCATCCAGTTGCCCCAACTCTAACTCAAATTAAGGGATTACAGGGTTGTAAAAAGGGAGTTTTTATTGGCAGCAATTCAGAATTAGAGACCTGACAAAATAGGATTTTAATAGAATGCTAGGTAAGAGATATGTTTTTGTAGGGTAATAAATGCTGCTACTACACTTGGACTAGGCAGTGTTTGAGGATAATAATCCTGGTGTGCTGTATCTTCTCCATTTAAACTTCCTTCTCACCAGTCTGCTGAATAACTGTTATAACTATGATTTAACTTGAAAAAACTGAATACAATGAGGGTCACTTTCTAAACTTGACCTGTATTCCCCATTTATATTGCATATCCCTGTCTCTACTTAGTAGGTTTTCCTGCTGGAGCCTTTACAAAATAGTCACAGCATACCAGAAAAGAAGACTGTACTTTCCCTCTGGACCATAATAGAAGGAATCAAGGGAGACAAGACTATCTCTGGTGGATAAATCTAATAAATATCATGAGAGTTTCCAACCTTTAATAAAATGTCATTAAGAAGAAACATACTCCAAAAATATCTGCCCTTTGCCTTGATTATTTCAAATTCAATTCAAAGACTAGTACAAGCAGAGTACTCTGTGAACGTGTTTTGTGTGTGTGTGTGTGTGTGTGTGTGACAGAGAGACAGAGATAAAGGAAATAAACTTTAAGAGAAAGTTATAATACATTTATAAAACAAGCTATTCCAAGTGAGGACCAGGATAAAATCTATATTTAAATTATAAAGCATATTTAGTATAGTATAGTATAGTATAGTATAGTATAGTATAGTATAGTATAGTATAGTATAGTATAGTATAGTATAGTATAGTATAGTATTATTATATTATATTATATTATATTATCATATTATATTATAATATTATAATACTCTACTCTACTCTACTATACTATACTATACCATACTATACTATATTATTTTTTCTGCTTCCCAGAGTGACATTGGGCAGCTTACAATGCAATAAAAATAGATACATAAAAACAATTATAACTATAGGAACAATTAAGATGACAAAACATAAATAGACTACTGTATAAACAAAGGGTTTGCATGGAGTAATGATGATGCTTTTTTCAGTTGCTTTAACAGCCACCTGCACTTATACAAAGTATAACATCTAAAATAACAAAAAAGTGATAATATCTAAAATTTAAATGAATTATAGTTACATAGAATATGTTTGGCTAGTGAAAATTGGCCTACTAGGCCTACTAGGATTTTCCATGTTGCTGCGCAAAACCTAGCCACATGTGTTGTAACAAAAGGCAGTTCATCTATGAGCAGCATCAGGGCAGGCAGGATGAATCTGGTTTGAATGTCTCGGTAAAAGGAGCAAGGAAGAAGAACATGTTCTCCATAGTTCCTACCTGCCAGAATTACAAGGGCAAAGCTCTTCAGCCAATGGTACTTTTTAATACCATTTTTATACCATCTATACCACAGAGGATGCCTTGAGCAGGGGCACACAATCTAGGGTTATTCCAACAAATTTTAATTTTGAATATAATTAGGAGGGGAAATTATTAGCTATATGAACAGATATTATATTAATTTTATACAATGTAATTTCAAATCAACTTAAATCAATCTTAGTCCTGTCTCTTTTTTAACCAGGATCTTGGCAAACTTCTAAAAAGTCAAGGATGACTCTCAGTCTTTAAAAAATGGTACAAAACATGTCCCATAATGAATTCATGTAAAATGTATTGGATAGAGAATTGCAAATGCCAACAATGCCTGGTTTATTAGGAAAGGATCTTACAAGGCTGGGTGAATTCTTCCATCACTTTTTATAAGAATAACACATTTCAGTAATAATAATAATAATAATAATAATAATAATAATAATAACAACAACAACAACAACAACCCCCAGTGAGGCACTACCTTGACGTGGTTGTGGGGCTTGTGTGCTCTGAGGAAGATGAGAGCTGTGCCAGAGGTTCAACCATACTGGACAGGTCTCATCAGAGGAGTCAGACACAGAGTGTCTCTCCCATAAAAAATATGGTGAGACATAAATTTCAGAATGCCATACCGGCTCGGATATCACCTGGTTAACAAGGTCCGCGCTAGATATTGGAGTTCCTGGATATCTGGTGAAAAATGGGTTACAGGACTCAGGACTGTTGGCTGAGCAACCAGGGCCAGCAGCTGCAGAACTACTGGAAGAAAAGGTGTTTACCCGTCGCAGATACACAGTGATTGAAAACAAAGAAATAATGATCTGTTACTACAGATCAAGTCCAACAAGAAGAGGATATCTAAAACGAATGCACCAGTTCTGGAAAGAACAACATCCAGAATCAGAAATAACAGAACAGAGACTAGCAGATCAATGCCGATTTATAATACGAAATAAAGTATTCACAGAAACAGAATTGGACGAACTGCAAAGGTTTACCCAGGGCAAAGAAATCAAAGCCTTACCAGAAGTATGTGGCAAACCAGGGGGAGTTGGCAGTGAAGGAATCAGCAGAGATATACAACTGTTCTCATTTGGAAACCAGGCACCTCTTCCTCAGGAAGAACAAAACCCTTCTAACTAAAGAAATAAAAGAATTGAAACAAAGAATAACTGAGCATCTAGAACAGCACAAAAACAACAGAATAAGGCTGCCTGCATTGAAGCTTGTTCCAAAGAAACAGCTAGCACAAGCATTAAAAGATGCAAATACTGCAATATCAAGTATAAGCATCAATTCACTGCAAGAAACAAACCAACTAATGTACAGCACAGCTGCAGTTATAACTGAATACCTGGGATGCAAAATCAACAAAGAAGAAAAACAAACAAACAGTGCACCAGAAAAATGGAAGGTTAGACTAGAAAATAAGATCAGCAAGTTAAGATCACATGCAAGCAAGCTAGAACAGATGAAAGAAAAGAAGCTGAAGAACAAGAAGACCAAAGAATACCTAATCAAGAAATACCATTTAGAAACAAGGAAGATCAAGAAAGCTCTGGAAATAATAAAGCAACAAATAACAGCTATAGCCAGGAAAATCAGTAGATATGAAGCTCAAATTGCAAACTATAGGCAGAACCTCCAATTTCAATCCAATCAGAAACGTTTCTATCAATCCATCAATGGAGAAACTGCAAGGAATTAGTCAGTACCTGACAAGGAAGAAACAGTGCAATTCTGGAGCAGATATGGGATAACCCAAAAAAAAATACAACAAGGATGCGGCTTGGTTAAAAGAGGTGGATGCAAATAAAACAGAAGTTGAAATGAAAAAAACTAGTAATAACAACAAAAGTGGTAGAAAAAAGAGCAAGGAAAATCACAAATTGGTCAGCACCAGGTGAAGATGAACTGCATGGGTTTTGGTTGAAACATCTAACTGTTATACACCCACTCATTGCCAAGCAGTTCAACAATATACTACAAGGAGGAGAAATTGAAAAGTGGCTAACAACTGGGAAAACCTACCTAATAATGAAAAATCCAGCAAAAGGGGCAACACCAGGTAACTACAGGCCAATTACCTGCTTACCAACAACTTTCAAATTACTAACTGGTGTGGTAGCTGATGCAGTACAACAGCATCTAGTTGAAAACATTCTCTTTCCACCTGAGCAGAAAGGAAACCGCCCCAATAGCAGAGGAACAAAAGATCAACTCCTAATAGACAAAATGATCTTGGAAAACTGCAAGAAAAGGAAGACCAACCTGAATGTGGCATGGATTGACTACAAAAAGGCATTTGACTCTCTGCCACATGACTGGATAATTAAGTGCCTAGAAATAACAGGAGTCAGTAGAAACATCAGAAAATTTGTGCAAAGATCGATGGCACAATGGAAGACACAGTTGCAGATCAATGGTGAGAGACTGGGAGAGGTTAATATCAAGAGAGGAATATTTCAAGGAGATTCATTACCACACTTACTATCAAACAAGGAAAAGTAGTGAAAACTGAAGGAATCAAGATGCCCCACGAAAATAACATTAAGAGTCTGGATAAGGAAGATTACTACAAATACTTGGGTATCCTTCAAGCTGACAACATCAAGCACACTGAAGTCAAGAAAAAGATTAGAGGTGAATACATCAAGAGAGTGAAGAAGATCTTAAAGTCCAAACTCAATGGAGGAAATACCATAAAGGCAATCAACACCTGGGCAATCCCTGTCATTAGGTACACAGCTGGAATAGTGGACTGGATCAAGCAGAACTAAACGCAATGGATAGGAAGACCAGAAAAATAATGGCAATGAATCATGCCCTTCATCCACGCAGTGACATTGACAGACTTTATCTACCAAGGAAAATAGGTGGGCGTGGAATGCTACAAGTACATCAGATGGTTGAAGAAGAAAAAATGGCTTTGGAAGAATATCTGAAGAACAATGATGAAGATGCACTGAAATTAGTATATCAGGAAGGCTTACTGACTACTGTAGAGACCAAACTGGCCTACAAGAAAGACCAAATGAAGAACAGAATAGAGGCATGGGAAGACAAAGCACTACATGGCCAATACATGAAAAAAATAGCTGGGAAAGCAGATAATAATAAAACCTGGCAATGGCTAAGAGCAGGAAAATTGAAGAAAGAGACCGAGGGACTATTCTGGCTGCACAAGACCAAGCCTTAAGGACAAATGCATACAAAGTCAAAATTGAGAAGATAGCAACAGACAGTAAGTGCCGCCTATGCAAAGAAGCTGAAGAAACAGTGGACCACTTGGTAAGCTGTTGCAAGAAGATTGCACAGACTGACTACAAGCAGCGGCATGACAAAGTAGCAACAATGGTGCATTGGAAGATCTGCAAAAAATATCATTTGCCTGTAAGCAAAACTGGTGGGATCATAAAATAGAGAAAGTCATAGAAAATGATAAAATTAAACTGCTCTGGGACTTCAGAATTCAAACAGACAAGCACCTGCAACATAACACCCCAGACTTAACTATTAGTCAATTGCAAAAGGCAGCCTTACTAGGAACTGCTTCTATCCTGCGACGATATCTGTAATACCATCAAACATCCACATCTGCCTATCCCAGGTCCTGGGTAAGGACTCGATAGGTAGACAAAATGCCAAATCCAGTCTGAACATCTGGCTGACTGTGCGATGACCCATAATAATAATAATAAAGTTGGAAGGGACCTTGGAGGTCATTGAGTCTAACCACCTGCTCAGGCAGGAACCCTACACCATTTCAGACAAATGGCTGTCCAGTCTCTTCTTAAAAACTTCCAGTGTTGGAGCATTCACCACTTCTGGAGGCAGGTTGTTTCATTGGTTAATTGTTCTAACTGTCAGGAAGTTTCTCCTTAATTCTAGGTTGCTTCTCTCCTTGATCAGTTTCCATCCATTGCTTCCTGTCCTGCCTTCAGGCGCCTTGGAGAATAGCTTGACTCCCTCTTCTTTGTGGCAGCCCCTGAGATATTGGAACACTGCTATCATCCCCCCCCCTCATCCTTCTCTTCGTTAAACTAGACATACCCAATTCCAGCAACCGTTCCTTATATGTTTTAGCCTCCAGTCCCCTAATCATCTTTGTTGCTCTTCTCTGTACTCTTTCTAGAGTCTCAACATCTTTTTTACATCGTGGTGACCAAAACTGGATGCAGTATTCCAAGTGTGGCCTTACCAAGGCATTGTAAAGTGGTATTAATACTTCACGTGATCTTGATTCTATCCCTCTGTTAATGCAGCCTAGCACTGTGTTGGCTTTTTTGGCAGCTGCAGCACACTGCTGGCTCATATTTAAATGATTGTCCACTAGGACTTCGAGATCCCTCTCACAGTTACTACTATTGAGCAAGGTACTCCCTATACTATACCTGTACATTTGGTTTTTCTTGCCTAAATGTAGAACCTTACTTTTTTCACCATTGAATTTCATTTTGTTAGATAGCGCCCAGTGTTCAAGTCTGTCCAGATTCTCCTGTATCTTAAGCCTGTCTTCTGGAGTGTTGGCTATTCCTGCTAGCTTAGTGCTTTCTTTTTGCGCACTTCAGTACTGCATTTCCTCACATAATCTCACTGAATTAGTAAAACTTTAACCTTGGCTGAGAAAAAGAAAAGCAACTTAATGAAAAGTGACATCAGTTATGCTGAATTCCTTTTCAGATATTACTGTTTTTCCTGACAGTCTACATTAGTTGAACAACAAATGTTTGTACAAACATATAAAGTTTGAATTACAAACATGGCAGAAAGAATGAATGAGACACTGGAGACACTGCTGGATCTTCTACTATATGTGTCAAAGGCTGATCTGTAACTACCTCAAAATAGGAGAAATCTATATCTTTTGCCTTAGCATCTTAGGAGGGGTTTGTAATACTTACAGAGGGGAAACTACAAGAAATAATCTCTGAATGACGATATGGGCAAAATGATACCAGCCAATTCCAAAGTAAGATGGAAGGGGCAATGCAAAGAAAGAATTCAAATGGTTCATCAGATACAGACTAACGTACTGATGTAGATATAGCAAGATTCACAGATACAGTATCTATTAATACTGCATAATGAATAACACCATAAAGCAATTACAATATATGACCACATTAGCCATTTTATCCTTCTTGAACTGCATATATTATATTACCTGTGTACGACCTCCAAGATCAAGGGCAGTAAAACTCAGTGCAAGATATATATAGAAAAAGAAAAGAAAAAATTCCCTCTCCAAAAACAATAACAAGAAAAAGAAACTTTTCCCCTTCATACCTAGCAAGCATATTCAGCATTAACAATTTATTGCTGTCTCTTAAATTACAACCGGTTACATCCTTATTCCATATCTCACCCCATTCTCTATAACCTCATCTCTAAATATTTAGCTCTTCTTATTGATCAACAATACTGTTTGTTAACTTTGTTAACGCATAAATAAATTGGGGTACTTTATAATGTAACATCACGGACAAGGGTTATGGAAATAATTGCTTTGGTAACTGTAATAAGAGAATAAGGAAAGCAAACTAAATCCCACTTATTTAACAGAACTAAGTAGATAATAAACCACTTTTAGCAGTATTTTGACAAGTCTGCTTTGCTTCTTAAAAAAATTATTTCATCACCAGCTGTGCCAAGCAATGAAAGAATGACTGTTTTTAGTCATTAGCAAACTCATAAACTGATCCACACATGCCCACAGGAATGGATGCATGCATATTTCTTAGTTTTTAGTCTCTGCAAAACATAGATATAATAATTCAAGACCCAAGAATTTATTTCAATCTGTTGCCCCAATATGGAGCTTCATTTTTTTCTGTTTATATAAAAATAGCATTTGAAGGATTTTTTCCTGTGTTGCTTTCTGCCAATATATCATTTTCCCAACCAATGAAAAATGCATATATCATCAATAAAGTGAGGGCAGATGGAAGAAATCTGGTTTGCATCTTAAACACAAAAAGTGTTTTTAAAGCGTCTGATATTACAATATTGCTATGTAATTAGAAAGCAATTTAAAAACATTTTAAAAACAATTACATTACATGTTTTCTTCTGTTGAATCATGTTCAATTCTTGGAGACTGCCTAGAATATTCCCTGCAGCTTTCTTGACAAAGTTTTTCCAAAGTGGTTTGCCATGCCTCCTTCTTTCCTTCGGAGAGAAAGTGGCCAACTCAAATTCATCCAGCTGTCTTCATGCCCGAAGTAGGATTGGAAATTATGGTCTCCTGATTTCTAGCTAGATGCCTTAACCATTAATAATCCACTACATGTTGGTCCACTATGCCATTACTATTACTATTACTATTACAGCTAATCCACATTTCATCTGTTCCTACCTTTCTTTCTTTGGTTGGGAAGGGGGGATTGTAACTATTTGTTTAATCAATTTAGAGGGCACCCAACTTCTGCAGGATTTTCAGTTTAAAAACTGCAAAAGAAAACCATTCCTGAATGGTCCAAAGAGAGACATATTATCAGAACCCCCTATCCAGCAAGAGTCATCCATGACCTGTTCCCAGGTCTAGAACTATAGCCATGTCTTCAAAAGCTTCCTGAATGTCGTCATGGTATTGCCATGGAGGAAGCCATTCAGATCTTGAGGGGAGGTGATTTATTCCAAAGGGCAGGCACTGCAGCAGAGAAAATACACTTTTTGGAGCCCATTAGATGACACTGCTTAATTGATAGAACTCAAAATGTACTTACTCTGCCTAATCTCACCAGATGAATAGAAACAATTGGTAACTGGCCATCCCTCAAATAACCAAATGCTATGCCATTATAGGTAATAGCCAGCACTTAGAAGCCAGCTGGTAACCATCATATGTGCACAACAAAGAATGCTACCATATTCTCACTATGGAACTTGTATCATTATATCATCATTCAAGCTAAATATAACCATAAAACTACCCCCCAAAATATTGAGAGCCTTGCTTAGCATTTTGTGTTTGATAGTATTTGAAGTTATGTGGATCCTTTGGAAACCTTAAGTAGCATATCTATTGAAAAGCTAATTGTTATGTCCTGAGCCTGTGAAGGCAGGCTCGGGGCATTGCAACGGTCCCGGGCAGGTGCAAGCTGCCCGGGACCAGACTGGCTGTCGCCAGCACTCGCGCGCATGCGCAAGGTGCAGGCGCGCCAAATGTTACAGTTTGGCCTGGGGATCGCCTATAAAAGGGGCAGGGAGACTTGGGCGTTGTCGGCGTCTTGTAACCAGTATGCTGAACAGAAATAAAGAGGTTCCTGAGAACTACAACTGCTTCTCGCGTCATTGCCATTTCGCTGAGGACTTAACACTGGCGACGAAGGTGGGATGCCTTACAACGACTGCAGACAAGTTGTAAGCTTACCCTAGAGTCCTGAGCAGTAGGAAACAGCGTTAAACTCAGCAGCTGCCCGCCAATTCAGCAAACATCGGGGGGTAAGCTGGCTGATAGACCCTTCCTGTATTACAAAAATGGCAAAAGTTGGAAGACTTTCAGAATTCGACGTCTCGCATCCGGAAAGATGGGAGTCCTACGTAGCCAGGGTAGAAAACTATCTTAAAGTCAATCAAGTAAGAGAAGATAGTTTAAAAGCCGCCACCCTGCTGTGCGTTTGCGGTCAAGACACATTCGAGATCACTGAAAACATAGCAGCACCTGCACCTCTAGAATCTGTTAACTACACAGATCTCAAAAAACTACAAAAGGAACACTTCCAGCCCAAGTTGTCCGTCATCGCTTGGCGCCACACCTTCGAACAGAGAGATCAGCGGCCCGGAGAATCAG
Organism: Crotalus tigris; assembly: GCF_016545835.1. Classification (NCBI taxonomy): domain Eukaryota; kingdom Metazoa; phylum Chordata; class Lepidosauria; order Squamata; family Viperidae; genus Crotalus; species Crotalus tigris. The sequence goes on along the minus strand of NW_024098059.1, from coordinate 733,765 downwards.
CGAAAGATTACATTGCTTCGCTGAGAAAAGCCGCTAAACACTTCGAGTTCAAAGATCTAGAAGAACAGCTGAGAGACAGATTTGTATGCGGACTGAGACATAGAAAATTGCAGCAGAGACTTTTCGCTAAAGAAGACTTATCATTCCAAGATGTCTTGAGAGAGGTTACTGCAGAAGAGGCAGCAGATGGCGCCATCAAGAACATGAGGCCGATCAGAAGTACTCCAGAAGCTGTGTCCGTGCACCAGGAAGGAGTCCAAAGGAACCCAGAGGAGGATCCTGACGATGAAGTAGACCGTCTCTACCCCACAAAAGAAAGGAAGCAGAAGGAAAGCTCTTCAGCTGTCCCCAAGTGCCTCGGTTGTGGAGGTCATCACAAGAGGACCGACTGCAGATTTCGCTCCGCTATCTGTAGAGCATGCGGAAAACAGGGCCACATTGCAGCTGTGTGCCTGGGCCATCAGAAGGTACAACCTCGAGAAGAATTGCGCCTGAAAGGTACCAGGGTCCCCAGCCAAAACAGGGTAGGTTTCTGTGCTTCGCGAAGAAGCATTTATAGGACAGGCACACACAAGCCCATTAAGAAAAAGCTGTCACTTAAAGTGAAGTTACAAGGGGTTCCATTGGCTATGGAACTGGATACGGGGTCTGCACTTTCAATCATTTCCATGCACATGTTCAGGAAGATTTGTTCTGGCAGCAGATTTCAGGCCACACTGAGGCCTTCCAACATTATGTTAACAGACTTTCAAAACTCCAGAGTGTGTGTTAAGGGGGAGGCCACCCTTAACGTGCAGTACAAGAATTTTGAAGGTCCATTAGATGTAATAGTAGTAGGGGGTGAGCGAACGAGTCTCATAGGACTCGATTGGTTTGAGGCCTTGGGAATACACGTCACAGGGCTCAATAGCTTGCAAACAGTAGACCTACAGGAAGTCTGCAAAGAATTTGCAGATGTTTTCAGCCCACAGCTGGGCACGTACAAAGGACCCCCTGTGTCATTAAAACTAGACCCCACTGTCACCCCTATTAGAATTAAAGCAAGAAGGGTTCCTTTTGCTTTGAAAGGTAAAATTGACACCAAATTGGACAAATTGATTCAGCAAGGAGTCTTAGAATCTGTCGACTCCAATCCTTGGGAGACCCCCATTGTCATGCCTCTTAAGGCAAATGGGGACATTCGCATCTGTGCAGATTACAAATGCACTCCGAATAAGGCATTGCAGCAACATGCCTATCCTGTCCCCATGGTCAGTCATATTGTGGCCTCCCTCAAGGGGGGGCGTGTTTTTGCAAAGCTTGACCTAGCTCAGGCGTATCAACAGTTGCCTCTTGATGATGATGCTGCTGTAGCTCAAACCATTGTGACCCACGGGGGCATTCAAGGTAAAGAGGTTACAAGTTGGAGTAAATGTTGCTCCTGGAATTTTCCAAAGCATAATGGAAAACACACTACGGGGTATACCAGGGGTTTGCCCCTATTTTGATGATGTCTTAATTGCTGGAGACTCCACACACAACTTAGCTGAGAGATTAAGGGCTGTCCTGCTGAGGTTCAGGGAAACGGGCCTCAAACTCAAGAAGGACAAATGTAAAATTGGGGTGCCTTCTATAGATTTTCTGGGATTCAAAATTGATGCTACTGGGATTCACCCTGCTGAGTCCAAATTAAAAGCTATTACGCATGCTCCTAGGCCAAAGTCCAAGGCCGAACTACAGGCCTTCCAGGGCCTTTTGAACTTTTACAACTCCTTCCTTCCAAACAAGGCTAGTGTAGCCGAACCTCTTCATAGGCTCCTGGACAAACAGGCAGTGTGGCAGTGGTCACAAAAACATGAAGCAAGTTTCAATGAGGTTAAGGCCTTACTCACTTCTAACAGTGTGCTTGCACATTTCAATGAATCCCTTCCTGTGTGCATCGCTTGTGATGCTTCTCCTTATGGGGTGGGAGCCGTACTAAGCCACCTCAGACCAGATGGAACTCAGGTTCCTGTTGCATATTACTCCAGGACCTTGTCTTCTGCAGAGCGAAATTATGCTCAAATTGACAGGGAGGCTTTAGCTGTTGTTGCTGGAATCAAAAAGTTCCATGATTTCCTATATGGCAGGCATTTCACAGTCTTCACTGACCATAAGCCTTTGTTGGGGCTGTTTACCACACATAAACAAACACCCCAAATCATCTCCCCCAGAATGCTGAGATGGTCTATCTTTCTGTCTGCCTATGATTTTTCTTTACTTCACAAACCTGGGAAAGAAATGGGCCATGCTGATGGCCTCAGTAGATTACCCCTGCCAGTAGTAGAGGCTGACCCTGCACCAACAATCAATATCCTCTCAATTCAAGCCTTGCCTGAGTCCGCTTTAGATGCCAGGGATGTGGCTGCTGAATCAGCCACAGATCTCACACTTTCTCGTGTCCTATCTTGGGTTTTATCTGGATGGCCAGAGAGCTGTCCAGGCACTGAGTTTCAGAGTTTCTGGTCCAAAAGGAACGAGTTATCCACTTTCCAGGGTTGTCTGCTTTGGGGGAGCAGAGTTGTCATTCCTACCTCAATGAGGACTAGGGTCTTAGGTTCCCTCCACGAGGGTCATCCTGGCATTGTACGTATGAAGGCGCTTGCGCGCAGCCATTCGTGGTGGCCTGGGTTAGACAGAGACATTGAAGCTAAGGTGCATGCATGCCACCTTTGTCAACGCTCACGCCCTGAAATGCCCCAAGCTCCTGTACATAGATGGGAGGAAACACAGTCTCCATGGTCTAGGGTGCACATTGACTACGCTGGGCCCTTTCAAGGTCAATTCTTCTTAGTCTTGGTTGATAGCCATTCAAAATGGCTTGAGGTTGTACCTGTCTCTTCCACCACCACTGCAAAGACTATTCAAGTACTGAGGGGCTTCCTGATGTCCTCATATCTGACAATGGCCCTCAATTCACTTCTTCCAAATTCCAAGCTTTCTTACAGGCCAACATGATTCATCATGCCACCTCTGCGCCTTTCCACCCGTCCACCAACGGTATGGCTGAACGCATGGTGCGCATCACCAAGGATGCTTTGAAGAAACTAACCTATAGAGACTGGCATCACAGGTTGGCTGACTTCCTCCTTTCTTATCGCACTACACCTTCCACTTCTACTGGGAGGAGCCCAGCTGAACTTTGTTGGGGGCGCAAACTGACTACCAAGCTTGATCGGTTGCATCCGGACAGACTACCTTCTACAATCACACACCCCAGGGCACCTAGACAACTGCTAGTGGGTGCCCCAGTTTGGACTCGTAATTACGGGCCTGGTCATTTATTGGTCCCTGCCACTGTGTCCAGGGTCACAGGTCCTTTGTCCTACGAGGTTTCCCTGGACGACGGTCGTGTCCTGCGACGACACATCGATCAGCTACGCACAAGACGGGACCTTCCCACTGAGACTCCTGGTTCTTTTCCAGGGGGGGAGGGGGACCCCTATGGGCAAAGGGAAGGGTGTGGGCTGCAGCCTATCATTAACGAGGGAACCACAGACAGCTCATTCCAAAATTCCGCGAGTGCTCCAAACAGGAATTCATGGAGTCCAACTAGAACTCAAGCACCAGTGCCTACTCCAGCCAGGGAGTCACCCCGGGGGCATAATCACTACACACCAGCATCATTCAGTACTCCAGTCAGGGAGGATATCCGGGAGCATCCAAACAACCCACACCCTGCAAGAGAGCTGGCACACATTCCATTTAGTTGGCCCAACACTGCCACTGCTCCTAGAAGGAGGCAAGCACATAGGGAGGTGGTCGAGGAACCGAATCCCGACTACAACACCTCTGGCATCACTCAGGGGGCAACTGAGTTTTGGGACAGTACTGAAACCCTAGTATGCCCGGTTACGGAACGGGAACATGAGGAAAGACAGCCTCTTGATAGGTCTAGGACAGACCTGGGAGGTTCTACAGAGTTGCCCAATAGTGGCAGTCACTTAGGAGGGCCAGAGAGCCTGCAACCAGGCAGGACAACCAGGTCAAACAAAGAAAGAAGCTCTGGCCTGATGAGCCCGGTGGGCAAGCAAGCAGGCCAGGCATTGGAGCACAGTCCTTGGGAATCACCAGGGCCAAGCAAGGGGAACAAGCATACAGCACCCCTCAGTCAAGGGGTACTTGGAAGGTACCCAGAAATCAGGAGGTCACAGAGAGCTAAAAGATCTCCTAAGTATTTAGAAGATTTTGTAACCCTACTGGCAAAACAGAGTTAACATAGAGTATTCCTGTACATGTAGAAAAAACAAATGGAACACTGGGGAACAATAGAAGCAAAAGAGATAACTGGTACGAAAGCTAGTATGGGTATCACACTCATATTATTTTGCATATTATTATTGTATGATTATAGTCTTAGCCGGGGGGGAAGGGGTGTTATGTCCTGAGGCTGTGAAGGCAGGCTCGGGGCATTGCAACGGTCCCGGGCAGGTGCAAGCTGCCCGGGACCAGACTGGCTGTCGCCAGCATTCGCGCGCATGTGCAAGGTGCAGGCGCGCCAAATGTTACAGTTTGGCCCGGGGATCGCCTATAAAAGGGGCAGGGAGACTTGGGCATTGTCGGCGTCTTGTAACTAGTATGCTGAACAGAAATAAAGAGGTTCCTGAGAACTACAACTGCTTCTCGCGTCATTGCCATTTCGCTGAGGACTTAACACTAATAATCTATTAAAATTAATAATTTTAAAATGAAAGAGTCATCTCTCTCATTTAGAGGGTCTTTGTATAGAAGTCCTTCTTGACATTGGAGTGTATTCATATAGCCTGAGATACATGTCTATGAGGCTGCAAGGCTGAATTGGTTCCCCATTATTATTATTATATTAAATGTATCTATCAATGCAAAGTTTCCTATCCTCCTGAATAATTTTTCAGTGAAATCCATTGCTTTACTAGTATCATATTAGTACAGTTAACAAATAACAAATTTGCTGATGAAATTAAATGTCCCTGAAGCAACTTTATTGGGTTAGTGTTAAGGTCAAAAATTTCACTAGGTGGATAATATTGATGCATTGTGCCAATTGTTTATTAATGAGTTGAAAAAGATCATGAGATGCATCATTGTAAAAAATAACAGCTTAGTTCTGTGTTGTCTTAGTATCTTTCTATATCCTAGTAATATAATTCATAAAAATACATATATCAAATTGCAGTACTTCCTCAACAATATTGCTGATAGCTATAAAGTGTTAAGTGTTATTTATTTTAAACAAATATGTTATCAAGAAGGGAAACCAACACATTATAGAATGAGTTGCCATCCAGAAATATCATGATCTAAAAAAAGAACCAGGTATGATGGTAATAATAAAGTTGGAAGGGACCTTGGAGGTCATCTAGTCCAATCCCCTGCTCAGGCAGGAAACCCTATACCATTTTATTGTTGGGGTGTAATGGAGTTTGCATTTTGTACATCATTGGATATTATCCAGTTTTAAAATGAACACCCAGCTGAAGAGTACAGTTCTGATATATGAGCTTAGCTAAGAAGAAAGAAGTTTGGGAGAGAATATCCACAGCTAAGTTGGAGGTCAAGTGGAGATGCTTCACTTGCTCACTGCTGCTGAGCAAACAGGGCTCATCCTGATCAAACGTTTTCAGCTTTTAAGCACAGGCAAAATGTCCCTGCAATGAGATCTTGAATAATAATGTACTTATAGTCACCATAAATTGAGATAATCAAATATTCTTGTAGTCTTTTTTTCCTTTAAGTTTTCTAAAGATATAAGCTTCATCAGTCTCATCACAGCCAAACCTAACCATCTATTGATTCTCTACTCCAACTCTGACATAATTAAGAGTTATGGAAAGGTAGATTTGACACAGAGTTTCACAATTTACTGACATATTTCTTATTCATGCACCATTTGTCTTTAAATGCTACCTTTTCTTTTGTATATGATATAAGTAAATCCATATTTAAGCATCCAGAAATACTATGGTCACATTTATTAGTAGCACTCTAGGAAAAACATGCAATCCGTTACAAGGAAAAGAAAGATACTTGAGAGAAAAATGAAAATCGCTAAATGATTAGTGCAGACCAGTAGCCATTTTATTGTGACTAAATAGGTGTGGGCAGAACTCAGAATCTTCTGAGCCACTTGCAGTTAAATCCCAATTCTAAATAGAGTTTGCAGCAAAACAAAACTCCTTGCCAGGAGAACTGGAAATGCCAAAAGGGACTTATGTCATATTGTGCCTGTATGTATCGTACTGCTTACCAAACCCTCCTTACAAAGTAGAATGCATAAAGAACATGTTCATGATACTGATGATGCATGATGTTCATCTTCATATAAAATGCATATATTATGATGCATACATGTTCATGGTACTGATATTGGGAGGGGGGGTATTAGAGAAATAAACATTCTGCATCTGTTGCTAGGAAATCTAGCAATAGATGCAGGACATTAGGACATTATTGGGATGAAAATGTAGAAAGAGAAGCAGCATCCAGCAATAGAGACTCATCTTTCTGTGTTATTGAACTAAGAGTACATTAACTTTTCAGTCATTGAAAATCTGCTATAGAGACAGGTATCTCTTTTTATATGCTGTCTTTTAGCCAGCATTCTATAGAGAATGAATATTGTGGGATTATGATATTATCCAGGTGAAATCTCTGTGTTGTCTTCATTGTTAAGTAATATATCCTTTCTCTTCTTTTTAGACCAGGTGAGTAGTAGTAGATCATCCCATTTGAATCTTTATTTTAGAAGGACAACTGACCTGCTGCATGCTAATCATTCTTTTGTGCAAAAAAGTCCTACAACTCTTTTCAAAGTTTCTTTAATCATTCTACAATCAAATCCTCCATACTTTGAGCTCACACAAAACTGCCTCTGGAGGTGTGCTGAGCAAGAAGGGGTGAATTTGGCTGGTGTTTGAAATAATCTCTCTAATTTCTTCATGGTTTTTCCACCAATTCACAGAATTCATATGGCTTTTTTTCATCCATGTAACCTCTTACTATATTGGTCATTCCATTTTTCTTTCCTATTAGAGTGAAATTGGACACAGCCCTCCTCCTGCCTACACCCCTATGTCAGGAGTAAGTATTTCATGATCAACCTTCATCTTTTAGGGTTTGTTTGTCTTTTTGAATGTATCCTATCATCTCTCTTCATGAATTCCACCATCCCATATACTCTCTCATTCTTCAAGGGTAGGTGAGAGCTAATCATATTGCTGAGTCCAGCTGAATAACACAAATTTCTTAACTCTAACAGAAAACTCTAGGATAGAATCAGATGTTACTAGAGATTAATATCTGCTTTACAATAAATTTTTGTTTTGTTTTGTTGAACAGAGTTCTCTGGACATTGTTCGGTTACAACTTATAATCATATAATACAATTAGGGAGTGCTAAACATTGTAAGATTATCCTTGATTCTAAAAATATTTGGGAGATTCAAAGTGTTATCTTTGATTCATATAGTTTTTGAAACTAGGGTGGGTGTGCCTTTAGATTGGTTTGATGATACTGAAACAGCTTTATGTATTAAAAACCTTCATAATTTTAAACTTTCTCTGAAAAAAAAAGGAACCAGATAAGACAGCTGGGGGAACAATTAGTTTTTGTGATACCTGATAAAGCTTTAAAAGATTTATAAATCTTTAAAAGATTTATAAATCTTTAGTCCTACCCATAAGAAGAAATACTTATCAGCTCAAGAACCGGTATACATAATTTCACTCCTATTATTATTAAGATTTAATCCTCAGTTCGATTCACAGTCTGAGACTGGTAAAACTTAGCAGTTAAAGTCCTAACCAAGGACCTAAGAACTGTTAAGCTAACATCTGAGTATATAGGCAGTTCTGAGTAGGGTGGGTTTTTTTTCCAAAGTCAAAATATTCAGGTGTTATAAGTTCAAAATTTTCATGTATCTAGGCAACCCTTTGGGTATTGTTCCATTACTACTACTACTACTACTACTACTACTACTACTGTTGTTGTTCTGTTCAAGGGCTTTCTTCTTCCAGGAGACTGATGGCCAAGAGTCAGCACTGTTTCTGTCTCTGTGCCTTTCTTGCATGTTCTTCTAGACCAATCCAGTTATACATAGTTAAGTATAATTCAGTCACCCTACTATTTGAGAACTATGTTATTGTTGTTAAAACTACTGTAATGAGTTAATTCAAAAAGGGAGAAAGGGATAGAATGTTTCTTGCCCAGTTTTTGTCTCAGAGTTTCATTTAAAGCAACATTTGGATGCATGTTTAAAAATGTTTTCACATATGAAACATCCAATAATTTAATAGGAAGTAAAATGATTCTTGGTGACTAATATTTATAGCATGTTTCTATTGTGTAGTAAGGTAATTGTAAGGTCCTGCCTCAGCTAGTTCCCCCAAGAAAGCAGAACTCTTGAAACTGGCATTGTTTCAAAAGGAACTTTTATTGAGAGATAGTGAAAGCAGAAAAGCAAGGCAAGATCTGAATATTTCCAATGCAAAACATTACATTAAATCCCTGTCTTCAAAATCTCTCCCAAGTGCCCAACTGCTCAGTCCATTTTCAGCCAATCCACAGGTGCAAAGTTGTTATGGGAACTGGAAGTTGAAAGAGCAATAAAGCATGGTTCCCAGGCATTGCATCCTCTTCTCACTGGAGCAGTGATAAGGCAGATGACCCCAGGCACATTCCTCCCCCCTTTCAAACCCAAAGAGATACACCAAAATGTAGAACAAAGTAAAAGAAACTAATAATAATAATAATAATAATAATAATAAAGTTGGAAGGGACCTTGGAGGTCATCTAGTCCAACCCCCTGCTCAGGTAGTAAACCCTGTACCATTTCAGACAAATGGCTGTCCAGTCTCTTCTTAAAAACTTCCAGTATTGGAGCATTCACCATTTCTGGAGGCAGGTTGTTCCATTGGTTAATTGTTCTGACTGTCAGGAAGTTTCTCCTTAGTTCTAGGTTGCTTCTCTCCTTGATTAGTTTCCATCTGTTGCTTCTTGTTCTGCCTTCAGGCGCCTTGGAAAATAGCTTGACTCCCTCTTCTTTGTGGCAGCCCCTGAGATATTGGAATACTGCTATCATGTCCCCCTTTGTCTTTCTCTTCATTAAACATCCCAGAACCCACAAATTCCCACCTCCCAACAGAATGGTAGCATCCCGATAATGATCCGAGGGACCTGACATAACGCCCTCCCCCCCTTAAAAGAAGGAAAAATCCACCTGGAGGAACAGAAAATGATAAAGTGGAGAAAGAAAATCCATTGGTTAATCAGGTTTATCTGGACAACATGCATGAAAACATTTCAGTAACCTAGAGGCTGTAACATGTTTCTTGTGAATTCATTCATTTTGGGATGCTGGGAGGTCTTTCCAGGCCACCAAATACTGGGTGACTCCATGGTGCCTGTGTGAGTTCAGGATTTCCTTAATTTCAAAGTGTTGTTCAACCTCTACCATGATGGGATGTGGTGTTGGGTAGTTACTGGCCTTAAAGGTGAGGTTATTTCAGGCTTTAGGAGACTGCAGTGGAATACAGGATGGATTTGCCTTAGGGCTTTGAGGAGTTCCAACTCCACTGTGACTGGGTTTATAATGTGTTTGATTGGGAAGGGTCCCACAAATTTTGGGGGCAGTTTTTTAGAGGGTTGTAGGGATTGCAGGAACCTAGTAGATAGGTATACTCTGTCCCCAATATAGAATAGTTTAGGTTCCATTCTCTTTTTATCTGTCTGAGCCTTGTAGGCTGCTCTAGCCTAATCCAGACAACTTTCTGACAACTGGACAAATATTCTGAAGCTGATTCATCCATTTCTTAAGGGAAGGGATTGTGGGTTCATTACTTGGCAGTTCAGGCATTGGGTTGAACTCTTGTCCTGTGGTCACTTGAAAAGGAGTGTGAAGGAGTGAACAGCATTATTATAAGCTACTTTAGTGAATGGTAGGTCAGTCCAATTGTCCTGCTAGTAATTGATAAAGCATTTTAGGTACTGTTCCAGAACTGAGTTTGTTTGTTCTTTCCCACCATTTGTTTGAGGATGATGACTACAACTCAGGCCCTAATCCATTCCCAGGAGGTCCAAAAATATCCTCCAGAATTTCAAAGTAAATTGGACCCCCCCCTGTCCAAAATTATGCGACATGAGCTTCATGTAGGTAGTAGACATGGTGGAGGAGCAGTTTTGCCAGAGTCTTTCCTGTTGGGATCTTTTAGCAAGGAATGAAATAGACCTGTTTTGAAAATAGGTCTGTCACCACCCAAATAAGGAGGTTTCCCACGCTTTCTGGCAACTTTATGATAAAGTTCATAGAAATCTCTCTCCAGGGTACTAAAGGGTCTGTAACTGGCTGCAGAAAGCCAGGCATTTTCTCCTACCTCTGTTTTTCTGCTGCACATATAAGATTAGCTAGTTATATAACCCTCGATGTCTTTTTTTATATAAGGCCACCAAAATTGTTTCTTTAAGAGCTATAGCGTCTTTACAAAACTGAAATGTCCCACCACTTTTGAGTCATGGCATGTTTGCATAGTCTTTAGTCTATGGCTGGCTGGGACATACAGTTTCCCTCCTAACCATGCTAGCCCCCCCCCCCCACATGCAGCAGAGGTTTTTATAACTAAAAAAACATTCTTTTCCAGGACTTGTTTAAAGGCCAAGGTGACAATGTTGTCTAGTAATGGGGTGTCTTTCGATTGCATCCTTGTGATTATTGGGGCTGCTAATTGCTGCACTGGGTGCAACGGCTTGATTATTTCAGCTTTTACACTGTTGTATGGTGGCAGCCTCGATAGAGCGTCTGCCCGGAAGTTTTTTCCTCCTGGTAAATAGCAGAGGGTAAAATTGAAGTACTGGAAGTGTTAGGCCCACCATGCTTGCTTAAGAGACAGCTTCCTTGGGGTTTTCAAGACTTCTAGGTTTTTGTGATCAGTCAAAACTTGGAAAGGGATGATTTTGCCCCTTTCTAGAAAATGCCTCTAAGTGAGGAAGGCCCACTTACTGCATAGACTTCCTTTTCCCATACTGCCCAGAGTTGTTCAGTCTCTGTCAGTTTTTTTTGAAGTATATGTGCAGGACTGCAATTGGTCCTTTTCATTTTCCGGAAGCAGTACTGCACCTATGGCCACATTGCTAGTGTTGACCTGAATGACAAATGGTCTCTCTGGGTCTGGGTGTCTCAGTACCGGCTCCACAGAAAAAAGTCTTTTCAATTTTTTGAATGCGGCTTGGCATTCCATAGTCCACTTTAGCAGCTGGCTAGGTTTTGGCTTGTCTACCCCTTGGTTTTTAACAGATTCATAATGGGAAGTGCAATCTGCACAAAGGAGGGAATCAACTGCCTATAGAAATTGGTGAAGTACAAGAAGCTTTGCAGTTGCTTCCTGGTATGTGAGGGTTCCCATTCTAAAATGGCTCATACTTTCTCTGGATCCATTTCCACCCACTCATGGAAGATCTAAGAGCCTAGGTAGTCAATCTTTTCTTTGTGAAATTCACACTTTGAAAGTTTGGCATATAGCTTGGCAGCGTGGAGTTTGTTTAAGAGTGCTATGACCAATTTTACATGTTCAGCTTTCATTTCAGTGTAGATTAATATATCATCCAGGTACATCAAAACTCCTTTATACAGGTGCTCATGTAGCACTTCATTGATCAGTTGCATAAACACTCTGCAGGGGCTCCTTGTAGTCCAAATGGGAGCACTCTAAATTGAAAGCAATGCAGGGGACAGTTAAAAGCAGTTTTTCAATTGTCTCCTTCTTTAATTTTGACCCAGTAATAAGCCTCCTGTAAGTCCTATTGAGAAAACACCTTCCCCTTAGAGAGGTGGGTCAGCATGTCCTTAATGAAGGGCAAGGGGTACACATTTTCCATGCATACTGCATTCAGGCCCTGCAATCAGTGCAGAGATAAAGAGAACCATCTTTCTTCTCCTGGAACAGTACCGGGGCTGATACCCTAAGGTCTGACCAGCTGGATGAAACCCCGAGCCAAATTTTTATCTATGAACTAGTGCAGTTCATCTAATTCTCTCTCCCTCTCTCTCTCTCTCTCTCTCTCTCTCTCTCTCTCTCTCTCTCTCTCTCTCTCTCTCTCTCTCTCTCTCTCTCCCCCCCCCTCTCTCTCTCTGTATGTGATGGAGTAGTTTAGGCTTTGATAGTTTGGCTCTGGGCACAATCTCAATGGCACAGTCTGTGAATCAATGAGGAGGGAGTTTGTCTGAGCCTGTCTTGCTGAACACTTCAGCCAAATGATGGTATTCTTTGGGTATGCCTCTCAGACACTTGCTCTTTGTGGCAGCTGCCACTTTTTGATTAGATTCCCTTTTGGGGATGTTGCTATTATTAGTAGGAGTTTTCTGTTCCTTTGGGAATCTTAAGCACCCCCCTCACCAGTCCACATGCAGATTCCATTTTTTCAGTCAAGCCAGTCCTAGGACAAGGGGCCATTCCATGCCGGGTGCCACTATAAAGGTTAGAGTCTCGGAGTGGCTCCCCATGGTTAAGCCCAGGGGTTCAGTGGCTGGGATGCCTCCTGTGATGGGCCCATCTAGTTGGCAGAACACAAGGGGGTTCTTTAGTCTCAGGTGGACCCCTAGTTTTCCCACTAGGGTAGGACTTATTAAGCTTCTGGTGTGCCCCGAATCTAGTAGGGCCTTTAGGTTACTTTCTCCCCCAAGCCTGGAATTAACAGTTCTATGGGCAGGGTTACTGGTGTGATTAGCCCACTTACCAGAGGATTGTCATCGTAGTCGTTGTTGGACATCCCCGGTTCTTTCTCTGGTGGGGTCAGAGTTCCCCCTCCTGGCTTTGGGGAGGGACAGAAGTCTATGACCTCAGTGCTCTTTAGGAACGTGTCTTTGGGGTGTTGGAAAGGCTTGGTTGGTTTTCCCCCTGATAGCCTGTCTCCTTTCTTTGTGGGGGTTTTTGTGTGGCATTCCACAGCCCAATGGCCTTCCTTGCCACATTTGAAGCAAGAAGTTGAGTGCGGTGGTTCTGCCAGAGTTCTTGCTGCCTTTTCCTCTCTGGTGGGGATTGCCTCCACACTCTGCCTGAGTGGTACTGGTTCCATGCCTGGTTGATCTCCACTTCTTCAGCTAGAATGCATCAGTTGTGGAGGCGGGCAGGGCTCCTTGAACAATGTAGGCATGGTATAAGTTGTTATTAAGCCCATCTTTAAAATATCTCACCAGGATGTCTTCTGGCCAGTTGAGGCAGCAAGCCAGGTCCTGGAACTCTTCAGTGTACTCAGCAACTGGGCAGCGGCGGTAGTCTTAATGTGTTTTTGCACCTTCCGATCAGCCAAGAGTCTTTTAAATGCTGCCTCAGTGCTGTCATGAAGCAGTTAAAGGTCTGAAGCTCTGGTGTTTCAACATTGTGCAGTATCACCATCCATCTGGCAACGGCACTTTCCAGAGCTATGGTGACAATCCTAACCCTGCTCCTTTGCTGGGAAGGTCTTGCCTGTATTCTTACATGTACATGAGGATGTGAGCGAGGAAAAACCCCAACTGCTGAGTATCCCCATCAAACTCAACACCTGGGGGTGTGCCTTCTGCTCCCGCTGCTAGGCTCCCCTTCCACCAGTTCTCTGGGTATTTACCCCAGTTGGGATGACCCAAGGTGGGGTAGCTTGGGCAGTCATCACCCTTTCTGTGGAAGCAGTGGTGCCTGCCAATGTCTCTTGGGTAGGGGATCGGTCCCTCCATGTGCAGGTTCCTCCACCTGTTCTTCGCTCTTTTCCACGCAGCCATCGGCTTCTTGCACATTCAAGTTCTGGAAGGCTTCCATCATGAAATGTATGGCTCGTTTCATGAGCTGGTCGGCTTGGCTCAGCTCTTCCCCTGGCTCATCCTCATTGTAGAGTAGTTCCACCTTGAGCTTCCAGCCTAGCTTCCTGCTGCTGTGGATGAGAGTGACCATCTGGGTCCTCTATTCCCAGTCCTCCTTTTTCCCCACACCAACAGACCATCTTGGCGGCAGCTTCCTCCATCCACTCAGAGGGGCTCACATTGGGGTAAGTCTTCATGGAGATTTCTCCCCAGCACTCAGTCTCCTCCTGCTCACTGCCATGGTGGGACATTGTGTGCATGGTCCCCATAGTAGGGCTGTTGTCCCTCCAGTTTACCACTTTGCAGAACTTGCCTAATGTAAGGTGCTGCCTCAGCTAGTTCTCCCAAGAAAGCAGAACTCTTGAAACTGGCATTTTTTCAAAAGGAACTTTTATTGAGAGATAGTGAAAGCAAAAAAGCAAGGCAAGAGCTGAATATTTCTCATGTGAAATGTTACATTAAACCCCTCTCTTCAAAACCCCACCCAAGTGCCCAATTGCCCAGTCCATTTCTAGCCAATCCATAGGTGTGAAGTTGTTATGGGAACTGGAAGTTGAAAGAGCGTTAAAGTGTGGTTCCCAGGCATTGCATCCTTTTCTCACCAGAGCAGAAATAAGACAGGCCCCAGGCACATTCCTCCCCCCCTTTCACACCAAAGTGATACATCAAAGTGTAGAAGAACAAAGCAAAGGAACACATCCCAGAACACACAAATCCCCTCCTCCCAACAGAATAAAGATTGCCCCCCCCCCAACAGAATGGCATCATCCCAATAATGATCCAAGGTGCCTGACAGTGATTGTCTGGCAAGGGAGGCAATTCTTTGGGTTAGCAGATTCTTTGTATGGTAATCTGAAATCCAAGTTTCAGTTCTTGAAGTGTAGTATTTGAAAAACATAAACTAAGCATCTCAAATTACTTTAAGCCAATGGAATTTAAGTTGAATCCAGCAATAATGCAAACCTATGCATGTGGAATTCACTCAGTTCCTTTAGCCAATGCTTGCAGAATCAAACAACAAAATAAAAAAATCTGTGTGATATTGACTGAAACAGTTACTAAAATTTCTGCATGGCGAAGGTACCTATTGAACAAATAATTGAAAACCGTATATGCATGAAACTTTTTGGTCTAATGTTGATTCTGTTTTTTCACATGGTGTTTTATATTTCTTATAGAATCAATTTATCTACAGAGATGGAAGTTTGTCTACAGAACCAGGAGTTTCTTTGCCATACAGAACTGCCATACCAGGCATAGCTCCAGAAGCTCCCATCAGGCAAGGAGCTGCTGAGATCTGTGATGACACTTGCTGCAATGGCACTTTACGGAAACAAGTGGCAAGTCTTTCACAAGATGACAGTATCACTCAGCGATATAGTGCTGACCCAACGATTTTTATCCCAGAGCGAGGGCCAAGAACTGAGCTGGATGAAGAAGGGTATATGACTCCAATGCCAGAAAAGTGCAAAACAGGTATATCTGTCACATAGTGGTAATAATTCCCCCCCCCCACAGTATAATCAATCCTCAGAGCGCATTGTGGTTGGAGCTCTATACAGATAAAATGAACCCTAGCAAGAATGCCTTCCTCCATTACATAAGATTTATTTGGATGAAAGACCATTGCAAGGTAGGGGGACTATCACCTTTTCCATCCAAAGAGCCATGGGTCCCAAGGCTGAGGTTTGGGCCACTCATGCCTTCAGGAACCAATCCATCCATTTATACATATGGGTAAACATACATACAGCCAAAGAGCCCTAAACCTTTAAAGCCCTACAGGGCATCAGGCCAGGTTCCTTGTGGGGCTACTTATCCCCAGAGCAGGCCCACCTGCTGTCATGGGATGGGTATGCTCTGACTCCCCTTAGTGCACCTGGGAAGACTTAGGAAGTGGGGAAAGACTACTGTCTTTGCAACCTAACATTCACATGGTTCTTGTTTAGCACTGGGTTGTCTGAATTATTCTGTTTCAGTCAAATCAATTCAATCTGTAAAATGAAAAGTATATCTGTGTGCCTGCTTCATGCAACTAGCATAACAGACTCCTAAAAGCAGAGTCTTGTTTTTCTGCATAGGCTTTTAAAGTTTGATGGAAGAGTTTATAGGACATCACACTTTTGGCATTTTATTTGTGGCATTGAGAGGAGGTTTTATTTATTGATTACATTGCAAACCTAGCTGCAGAGTAAAGGTTACTTTCAGTAGAGGGTTGGGGGGGGGGTTGCTTTTCCCAATGTCCAATGAAACAGCATGATCATTGGGCTAAGAGGAAACGCATCATTAGTTTCCTGCTGCCCTTAATGTACTCAACCATATAATATGGAAAAGAAAATGGATAGCATTCCCCTGTAATAAGCATTGCCTCTTCCTAGGAAAAGGTGATCCTGTTTGGTCAAGCTTCAATATTTGGTACTGTAAGTAATTAAAATTCATATCACTCATTCTGCAGCCCATGGGCTTTTATGAAATGCACTGCTTCCTGGAAAATCAGTCAGCTCAAGTGACCAAAGCTAAAATACTTTGAAGTTTTCTCCCTGATCCCATTTTTTGGGGAATTCCACAAGAATGACTTGGCTTCCTTGCATATTATCTGTTTGTGTGTTTGGTTTAATCTATATATTTATTATTAAATGTTGAAATGCAAGTAAACTTTTAAAAAGCAAGATTTTTTTGATATTTTGATCTTTTCTATGATCAACATTGATGTCCAAGATGCAACCAATTAAGCATTAATTATTATTTTCTCTCAGTCCTGTACATCTTTCAAAACCCCTTTTGTCACAATAAGCTAGGTAACATTTTGGATGTAAGTATTTTGTTTCCCTAAAATTTAATAAGACAATGTAAAGAAACCTTTTTGGCATCACTGATTCTAATATAGTTGAGGCATGTGTGCAAAGCTGTAAGTGAGCTCAGCTTACTTGAAAATGAACAGGTAGTTTTATAATCTAGCATCCATTGAGTGCCAGTTTCAAGCTACCTTAGGGATAAGGTTGGGTGAAACTTATTTTAAAAAATATTATCACAGAATAAGGATGTAATAATTAAAATACTTCTTAGTTTTCTTTTTCCATCAGATATATTCCATGACAATGCAAAAAAAATTAAGAAGTTGCCCAACCTTGCATTATCGTGTGTGTGTGTGTGTGTGTGTGTGTGTGTGTGTGTGTGTGTGTGTGTGTGTGAAATTTGGATGGCTAACAAAGAGTTAAATGGAAGCTAGTATTTCTTCTTCTTATATTTGGGCCGACCGGGTGCATCATAAAAAAACACTTAAGACACACACACACAAACACACACACATGTGTCTGTGTGTATGCGTCTTAATATATATATATGTGTGTGTGTGTGTGTGTGTGTGTGTGTGTGTGTGTGTATTCCTGAAGTCAAAGAACCCAGTTGATTCTGTATTCACCTATTCCTAGTGAGCAGCTTGTTTTCACTTACATGAAATGTGACTGAGTTTATCTCAGTTGAAATTCATGTTAGCAAGACGGCACCTTATGGTTATGACGATGTAGCACTCTAAGTATAAACGGAAAAAGATAAAGGCATAGCAATAACACAACATTGCAAAGAAAACCAGCATGAGATAAAACATGTACCAAAAGTG
Source organism: Crotalus tigris (assembly GCF_016545835.1). NCBI lineage: Eukaryota > Metazoa > Chordata > Lepidosauria > Squamata > Viperidae > Crotalus > Crotalus tigris. Next base: position 716,323 of record NW_024098059.1, on the reverse strand, counting down.
TTAGAAGGAGTAAAATATTCCATAGCTGTCAATGTCAGAGAAGTGTTTTGATCAGAGAAGTGTTTCACTCCAAAAGGAAAAAGGGCTCAGAGAAATGTCTCCATTAAGGAACTTAAAGTATGGACAGGTTGACAGGGATGGGATAGTTTTGCCTGATACCTTTAGCCTCAGCTCCTACTCTTAAGTTCCTTTTAGTCATTTCTGGGAGTGCTTCCAAATTTGTGTTTCAAGTGTATGGAGTTCTGTGTGTCTTTTCACTCAGTTATTCATTTTATATGCATTTTTTCTAGCGTATATGTATACATTTTTACAAAGTACTTTCCCAAATTTATAACATTATGTTTCCTTGATGTATGCATTGTAATAGAAATTGTTATTTTAATTTCAGTTAACATTTCTTTCCTTTTTCCAAGATCACCTGAATCCAGTAGAGGAGAACCCATTTGTTTCTCGGTGGAAGAATGGTGATCTTCAAGCTCTGGACAACCCGGATTATCACAACAGCCAAACTGGGCAGTCCAAAGTTGAGGATGAATATGTGAATGAGCCCTTGTACCTCAACACCTTTGCAAACACATTTGAAAATGCAGAGTACCTGAAGAAAAATGGGCTTCCATTGCCAGAAAAGCCCAAAAAGGCATTTGACAACCCAGGTTATTGGAATCACAGCCTGCCTCCACGAAGTACCCTACAGCATCCGGACTACCTGCAGGAATACAGCACAAAATATTTTTACAAACAAAATGGAAGGATCCGGCCCACTGTGGCTGAGAATCCCGAATACCTCTCAGAGTTCTCCTTGAAGCCTGGCATGATGCTTCCCCCTCCACCCTACAGACACCGAAACACCGTAGTGTAATCCCAGGAAGAAATGGGGAAACCATACCAGCACTCTCCTTCCTCCTCTCCCCCCCTTTTCTCTTCCTCCCTCCTTTTCTTACTTTCTCTTGCTAAATCTTCCCTCCATTTGATGTCTGCAAAGAGAAGAGACTCATTCAAATCAATGATTCCAGGAATTTAGGAAGAAGCAAAAGGAAAAAAATTCTGCCTTTTCTTCTTTTCCAAGCACTTCTTCTGAGGAAGAAAAGGTCAGACCAGGCTAGGAACAGCCCCTGAAGTGGTTGTCTGCTGTCAGGCTGGTGTCCTTATAGTGATCCAGCTCTGGGTCTGCCAAGAAAGTCACCCCGGTCAGTTTCTATCAGCAGGAAGTGCCAGAGCCACTGAAGCATTCCTGCAGAAAGCAAGGCAGTTTCAAAAGGTACACACACACACACACACACACAAGCTTGGGTTTTTGAGGACAGAATGCCAATGAATATTTATATAAAGAGAGCCTCCTGTTCATGTTTTATACACACTGAATGCAACATGTAATACTTTTCCTCTCCATTTCTTTATCAGCTGAAGCTGAGAGCATTATATAGCACTAGAAGGAAGAGTAACACTGGATTTTTAAACACTTTAACATTTTTAAGGCAGGGTCAGGAGGGAAAATGGAAAAAGAAAAAGTAATGACAGGTAAAACACACTCGGGAAATCACTGGAAAATTAGTTTGCACTTAAAGTTTTCTTTTTCATTCTCTTTTTATTTTCTCCTTACTCTGAACTTTATTCTGGAATCTGAATGAAGCAATATGGAAGTGACCAGCAAAATAAAATAATTTAAAATGTAAAATGAATAATAATACAAATATATATATCTATATATGAAAGGTGACTCTGGAATTGTCCAAACAAAGTGAAAGTCAAGCCTTCGGAACGTCATTCCTCAGTGCAACTGCTACTCACAGGAATAATATTGAAGTACCAACTTTGGCTATTGGCTCTTACAGGAAAAGGAGCACATATGAAGGAAACTCTGAAGGTAAAAGGACTGATTTGAGCTCCCCAGTAAAGACTATTGTGAGACTGTTATTGAGAGGTTTTGTTCTAGCACAAAGAAGAAACACTAAGCAAAAATTTAAACCAATTAAGGGTGTTTGTGGCTGTTATATTCCCAATCAAATCTGTAAGTAATCTCCCAGCATTTACCCATTTATTATTTTACTTTTGGCTCTTACATGCTGATTTAAAGAAAAATAGTTGGTTCCTTGAAAGTGTACCATTAAAAGGCACAAGAACAGAAAAAGAACCACCTCCATTCTCCTATCTTAATAGATTTGAAATGCAGTTTTAGGAGGAATCAGTTAGCATATGCAGTTTGGTATTGATAATTTCAAAGCAGAGAATAAAGGTAGAAGACAAGAGATTCAGTCTAGAAATAATATTTGTATTTAACTCTGATGGACAAAATGTAAGGAGTGCAACAAGATAAGGATTATCCAACTTTACTACTATTATTATAAGAAACCCTTGCAAGAGGTAGGCTTTGGGCTTCCTTGCTTGACAGCTGATGGATATAAAAGCTGATACTCTTAAGAAGCAGGTCATTATTCATTCATTCAGTATGCTGTATGAAAGGCATGTCTTTTTGGGATTCAGCAAAGAACAAAACATATCCCATGTGGGTATCAGCAACAGAATGATTTTACTGAAGATGAAGGCAGGAGCCAAAACATGGCACACATGGCGAGTAACCTGGACAGATCTTACAGAGCCAATTGTTAGGACACCTACAGCTGTGACCACAAAGGACCCAAGCAAGTAGGTTAGATAAAAAAAGAACCAAACCATCAAATCTTGCAACCCCAAATCCCTTTTCCAATGTAATATGGAAAGCACATAATACAAAAATAATTGTTCTGCCCATGACTGATCTAGAATATTGCTTGCTGGTATTATCAAATTAGAAAACTCAGATGTTAATGACTTTTAGAGAAGTGTTTGAACTTCTTGTCTCAAAACAAGCTTTCTGGCTTTACGTGGATATTTACTTCAGATAACCAATTTATTCTTCTTCAAGGTGCAGCTTGTTGGACACACTTAGCCCCCAAATTCTCAAACTGAACCCCACATATTCTGCAGGTATCCATAGAAAAAGTATGAAACAGTAAACAATTTCTCTGCTTAAATGTGCACTTGATGATTTCCTTTTTTCCTTCTTCCTTTATTTAATATGAAATGAAATGTTGAAGAGGGCCAGATCTTCAGTTAGACAAACAAAATCATAACTCTATACGCTTCCATTGCTAACTAAGACAATGAGAAAATGACAAAACAAGCATTATGATAACATCATGTAACTTTCATTTTCTCCAACACGCATTGTAGTTTTGTAGACAACACTGAGGTGGAATTTGCATCAGAATATCACAACGTACATTCTATCACATGCCCTACTTCTTGTGGACATCCATGCCTTGCTTCAAACCTTGATTTAAAAAAAAAAATAACACTGAAACCTTCTAATTCTTCCTTAAAACTTGAATAGTTAATATGATCCATCCAGAACAGTGAGTTTGCTTTTATTGCAAATGCTGAAGAAGGAAAAGTAGCTAAAATGTAAGTCATAGATATGCTTTTATTTTAAAAGAGAAAAGAGTGGTCTTAAAAGTTAGGAATACTTTGAAAATCATTGCTTTATCTTCTGTAGCTATCTTCATTTAAAGAGCTTGTGTCTTCTAGTTGCCTGACTTACATGTATAATCTGCCATAGCTTTGCAAATAATATGTGTACTATTTATTTGCTGAAGGTCACCATATGGGACCTAGTGTGTGATCTATGTATGTTGTAATCCAGATGCCTAAATCACTGATTCTTCCAGGTTGATAGCTTGTTAAATCCTGCCATTAGCAGTTGCTTCCATTCTTCTCAATAGTTATCGCTCCCTACTTATGTACAGAACTTGCCAGAAGGAGCCATGAAACTTCAACACTTCTAATTTCCCAAAGAAATAGCCATTAACTGGCACATTTCTGTGCTCCACCTATAAGTCCTTAAGAGTTTCCTGTGTGAATTTCATCTCTCTTGATTCTAGAAGAGAGTCTGGCAAGTCAGACTCCTTATTCCATTGCTGGCTTGAGTGAAATTCACAAGATCTGGTTTTAATTGTAGGCATTATAGTAATGGAGTGTAGAGCCAGACCCTAGAACAAACTTGTCTTCCATTGCAATATAGGATCGCTTATTTAAACAAGTTTATATGAATGGATAGCTTTTTGAATTTTTGAAGGTATTCCTTTCCTGCTACATTTCCTGCAAATGCAGCTCATTATATACACAGTTTCTTTTAAACAATCCCACACTTAATATTTATGAGGTGGGATTTTAAAAAGTTGGTAATTAAGTAAATAAATCAAACTAATTATATTGCAAATTTCTCCATGCAGTAATTAGGACATCATTGGGCCAATATTAAGGCATGTTTCTCTTTATACTTCATCATAAAGACTAGGCAGATTGAATCCTAACTTCATCATATTAGTTTATTTTCTCATGTAAAATATTGGACTGTATAATAATAGATGTTAGATTTTAGGATTACTGTTTTTCTTCCTTAGGATTTTAGAATGAAATTATTTGAATCAGAAAGATAGCATAAAATTGTAGTTTTTCCAACAAATAATTAATTCAAAATCTCATACTAGCTATAGCTGTGAAACTGTGATTATAATTGTTCTTTAAAGTATTGTCCAAGCTATAAAAATTAGTTTTCCAAATGACAGTACAAAAAAAATCAGTTAAAAAATGAACCAAATGTACTACTGGCCAGGCTTAATATCCACAAATATCTCAGTGAAGTCTATTTGTGTAATTTACATAATTCTCATTTGTCTTACGAGGCATGTAATTAGTGCACAATGGTAATAAGGAAATCTGCCATGCCACAACTTCCTGCTGGTTCAAGATTGGTGTATAACTTGTTTGATCTCATGCTATCAAATTGTTAGAGACTTGAGACTGTCTCAATTTAGTTGAAGTTGCTTTTAATTGCTGTTCTGAGAATCTGGTTTTCTCACTGGAAGAAACTTCTGTTTCATCCCACGTCCTCCTAGCAACATTAACCAGCAGTATATCTTATCTTGTTTTGCATTGGCAATAAGTATCTCCTCTGGAAGGAAGAAGGAATGATGTGAAAGTCAACCACACTGAGCAATCTTCCTTTGCTTTCCGCAGCAGCAGCCCTCCAGTGCATCCTTCAGCTCCAGGGATTAGACCCTGAGCCTCTGTGAAGGAAGGCCCCAGTTAAAAACCTGTCAGAATGCTGAGTCTACTTTGCAGCAGTCATTGGGGACTGACTGAATGAAAGAAGGCAGCTACACATCCAGGACCTTTTTCCTTATGCCAAAACCTCTTATATTTACACCAGTGGCCACACAAGTGCACCCCAGATGCATTCCAAGCAAGGTTAGTGGATTGGGAACTAGCACTATTATTTATCCTTTTTGCAACAAGCAGGATATTTGTTTTTCTAGGAGGGCCTCTTTGAAATGGCATTTTCTATGCTCTCAGCTAGATGGACCTGTAATTGGCTAATGATTACTTCAGTGGTTCCCTGCATGTTGGTGGGGAGAGTGGGAAAGCAATGGCATGTTAATGGTGATAATGCAGAAATGGCTTAAAGTGAAGGCTACCGTGGTTCTCAGCTGCAATTCAACTGCTTGACTTGAGGGAAATTCTTTTTTATGCCCTCTATCCTATCAGCATGCATTTTTGGTGCTTGCAATCATGCTGGTGCTTCAGAAAGTTTTCTACCCTTGGTGGAGGGAGAAATCCCATAGGTGTAATTGTATACCCATGGATTATACAGGCAAATAAATGAGTACAATTCTACGAATCAGAGACTATAGTGAATCAAAGACTATAGCAGTCTTCCAATACTTATTCTCCAAAGCACCTGAGGGCAGGACAAGAAGTAACAGATGGAAGATTATTAAACAGAGATCCAACCTAGAAATTACCTGACAATGAGAACAATTAATCAGTGGATGGCTTGCCTCCAGGAGTTGTGGGTGCTTCATCACTGGAGGCTTTTAAAAAGAGACTGGACAGCCATTTGTCTGGAATGGTATAGGGTCTCCTGCTCAAGCAAGGGGCTGGACTAGAAGACCTCCAGGGTCCCCTCCAACCCTGTTATTCTAGGTCTAAGTTCTAAAACTAGTTGAGAGCTGTAACATTTCACGAGAAGGTGTACCTCAGGGAGCAGTAATCCTACTCCTAATTTTTTTTTTATGTTCAATTCTCTGGATTAAATGTCTTAGCTGATATAAGAATCCTTATCAAACTAGTTGGAGAGAAAATGCTGCCTGAGAAAGTCATATCATCTACAGACAATGTGAATTCTTAGCTGGCATAAGCTACACCATTGTGAGTCAAATGCAATTGAAGGGTATATTATTTTTGATCCCAAAATGAGCATGTAAAATCCTATGCCTACTGTTGTTCGTCCATCGATTTTCGATAAAGACCTTGACATCTTGTGGGTTATGGGCCATCAACGATGTATCCGTAGGTGGCTAATAAGACCAATGTTAGCACGGAATGTTCTGCCACATACTGAACAAAGAAATGTAGACACTGTTACTTCACCATTTGCAGCTCTGGCTTTGTGGAGTGCTCGCTTTTCTTGTGCCAAGATTGTCCTTCTGTGTTCATATGTCTGGCAACCCTGGTACACCAAGGTGCGCCATGTCGGTCGATCAAGCGCCAGAAGTTCCCAAGAGATGGTGTTAATATCCAGGGACTTAAGAGAAGCTTTCAACATGTCTTTGTATCGCTTCTTTTGTCCCCCGTGTGATCGCTTTCCTTGAGACAGTTCACCATAGAAGAGCTGTTTAGGAATGCGATGATCTGGCATCCTTACAACATGGCCTGCCCAGCACATCTGGGCTTTCATCAACAGAGTGTAAACTAATGATAGGCCTGCTCTGGAGAGGACATCTATGTCCAGTATCTTATCCTGCCACCGGATCCTCAGACTTCTACAAAGGCAGGTCATGTGGAAGTAGTTCAGTTGCCTAACATGCCTCCTGTACACTGTCCAGGTCTCACTAGCATACAGTAGGGTAGTTAGCACTGCTGCCTGGTAAACTTTAAGCTTGGTAGCAAGACTTATTCCATGGCGGTCCCACACGTTAGTCTGCAATCTGCCAAATGCAGAACTTGCCTTGGCAATTCTACAGTTGACCTCGATGTCAATTGTCACTGCACGGGAGAGGGTACTACCAAGATACGTAAATTGGTCCACTGCTTGCAGCTTTTGTCCCTTTACTGTGATGGTAGGCTCTTGATATTGGGCTTTTGGAGCTGGCTGGTACATCACTTCAGTTTTCTTCGTGTTGATGAAGAGGCCAAAGTTGTCACAAGCGGCTATGAATTTGTCCATACTGGCTTGCATTTCCTGCTCTGATCCTGCATTAAGGGCACAGTCATCAGCAAAGAGGAGATCTCGTAGCACAGTCTCCTTTACTTTGGTGATAGCCTGAAGTCTTCACAGGTTGAACAGTTTCCCATCAGTTCTGTACCTCAGATTAACTCCCACTGAGCTGTTTTGAAAGGCGTCTGACAGCATGGCTGAGAACATCATGCTGAACACGGTTGGTGCCAGCACGCAGCCTTGCTTAATGCCATTAGTAACAGGGAAGGCCTCTGAGGCTCCACCGTTACTCAGAACACGAGCCGCCATGCCATCATGGAACTGTCGTATCATCAGAATAAACCTGACAGGGCACCCAAACTTCGACATAATGCACCATAGTCCTTCACGACTAACTGTGTCAAAAGCCTTGGTGAGATCCATGAAGGTGGTGTATAGTTCACGATTTTGCTCCTGACATTTCTCCTGGAGCTGTCGAGCTGCAAATATCATGTCCACTGTGCCACGCTGTTTGCGGAAACCACACTGTGTCTCAGGTAGTATACCTGTTCCAGATGGTCAATCAGGCGAATTAGCAACACTCGTGCAAAGATCTTGCCTGCAACAGAGAGAAGTGATATTTCTCTATAATTATCGCAGATTTGTCGATTTCCTTCCTCTTGTAGAGGTGCACAATGGACACGTCTTTCAGTTCCTGAGGAATGGAACCTTGTTTCCAGAAAGATCAAAACAACTGGGTAAGTTTTTCAACAACACAGCACCGCCAGCCTTATAGACTTCCACTAGGATTGCATCAGATCCTGGCGCCTTACCACTGGAACATTGACTGATGGCCTGTGAGGTTTCAGCTTCTGATGGTAGGGCATCCAGGCTATAGTTGATATCTACCTGGGCTATCCTGTCAATCGCTTCATTATTGATGGTGGATAGGCGGTTCAGCACAGAGTGGAAATGCTCGGCCCAACGCTGTAAAATCAGGGTCTTCTCAGTGATAAGAGTTGCACCACTCAAATCCAGTAAAGGAGAGCTTCCTAAGGGCTGAGGTCCATACAGGCATCTAAGGGCTTCATAGAATCGTTTGGCATCGTTTCTATCAGCAAACTTCTGGATTTCATCTGCTTTGGCACTCAGCAAGGAGTCCTGCATCTTGCAGAGCTTGCTCTGTACAATCCTGCGAGTATTTATAAAAGCATTTTTCTTTGCAGTTGACAATGGGTCGTTCTGATGAGCGCGGTAGAGATGGTGTTTTTCGGCAAGCAATGCCTTAATCTCTTCATCGTTTTCATCAAACCAGTCCTGCTGCTTCCTATATGAGGGTCCAAGAACCTTAAGTGCAGAAGAGTGCAAGATGTCCTGTAAACATTCCCAGTCCTTCTCAGCATTTTCCTGTATTTGCAGCTCCAGGAATTGATTGTCAAGATCTTTTACTAATGAAGCTACTATGTCGGGGTTTTCCAGTGTACTGATGTTGATCTTTTTCATCACAACTCTGTTTCCCTGTGGACGATTCTTTGGCTTGATGTGAATATTTAACTTGGAAATGATGAGTCTATGATCAGTCCAGCAGTCAGCATTCGGCATAGCCTTAGTTACTCTTACATCTTGCATGTCTTTCCTCCGCACAATGACATAATCAATGAGATGCCAGTGTCTGGAGCGTGGATGCATCCAGGACGTCTTTTTACCAGTGGGTAAGCGAAAGATGGTATTAGTAATGACCAGATCATGAGCAGCACATGTCTTCAATAGCAACAGGCCATTGCTATTACACGTGCCAATTCCATTTTTACCAATAACGGCATCCCAGGTAGAGTGATTGGACCCCACTCTCGCGTTGAAATCACCAAGTAAAATCAGCCTATCGGTGTGCTTCACAGATGAAAGTAGGACATCAAGATCATGAAGAGATGAGAGGGGGATGCGGTCTGGGGGGAAATGGGTGAGCAATGGTGGAATTTGTGTTCTATTTTAACTTCTTATGTATCTGAATTTTTTTTCTTATGATTGTAATGAAAATAAAATAATAATAATTGAAAATAAAAGAAGATCTTCATAAAACTTGTTCTTTATTTCATCTGGATTTGTCATTGTGGGTGCGTAGGCACTGATCAGTGTGGCTCGTTTTCCACTTAGTAACGGGAGATGGAGTGTCATGAGTTGATCATTCACACCCTTAGGAAGACTGGCAAGTTGGCGAACAAGATGGTTCTTAACTGCTAAGCCAACTCCAGACTCACGATGTTGATCACTGCTACGTCCACACCAAAAGAATGTGTAGCCGCCTCCTGTTTCTGTGAGCTGACCTTCATTGGCTAGACGAGTTTCACAAAGGGCCGCAATGTCAATGTTAAATCTTGCAAGCTCTCTGGCTACCAGAGCTGTTTTTCTTTCTGGGCGATCTGCTAATGGATTGTCTTGAAGCGTACGTACATTCCATGTACCAATAATAAGTGGTAACACCTTGTGTTTCATCTTAAATTTTGTATTTTGACCGCATGAGATGGGATCCCCTCCAACTGCGGTAGGCTGGACAGGGTTTGAAAGAAGCAACAATGCTTAGGGCACATTTTCTAGCCCCTTCCTCAAACTACGGAGGTGAGTAGTGTGATCCTAAAGAAGGCTGCTCTGTTGCTCAGATAGACACCGAATCCAGCTGTTGCTTCATCAGCAAGAAGCGACCATTAGACCTGAGCCACCTGTGTGCAGGTCCGCGTCCACAGCTCCCAGTGATTCCACACCTGTTGTTTCTTCGCTCGCCTATCGCCACAGGACTTTGAGATTTATCAGATTTAGGGAAAGTCAAGATGTCAAGACTTGCGTGCGGATTGGATTTAAGTGAGGGAGAGGTGTGCATAGTCAGCCTCACTCTCTCTTCCCAGATTCCATCTTATTCCAATGGCAGGGCAAAAGTCGAGACAATTGGAGATGGGCTGGGTGCAGTGGTTGACCAGGGCATCTTTCGTGTTTTGCCGTGTTCTCAGCATACCACGTCGCTTGCAAAAACTGCCTTCATGACCGTTGGTTCTATTTTAATAAATCTCATCCGCTCACTCCACCAGAGTCTGTCTTCACATGCTTGGGATAGACAAATCCCTTGCTCACTGAATGTCGAAGACACAACGGCTACTCTCAACCTGGTTTGGCCAGCCTGTCGAAGCTGTTGCCCGGGGTGTGGCCGCTGCGCATGTTACAGCTACTAGGAGCCACAGGTGAGAGCTGAATGTCAGGTGGGGGCCAAAGGTGTATGAGCTGCCCTAAAAGGCACAACATGCCCTACACCGGAGGTACTACCCCTCCCTGAACACCCCATACACCCCCTATGCCTACTACATAGTGTTTGAAACTGAATATTTCCTTTGTACTAGAACTACTTTTCAAGCATCCTGTTGCAAACTAAAAATGAAAGTGTAGTTATATGATGTAATTTTCTGCATTCACCCCCCCCCCCAACATGGTAAAGGAAAACAGAAATCTTTTTTTTTCTGCTGTAGCAGTAATTTCTCCCCTGGATCACTTTTTCAAATTCTGGAAAAACACAGCAATTAAAAGGCAATGAAGTTTAACCTAAGGTTTAAATTCAAGCTGTGTCTTAAGACCCAACTACCTTGTATGCCATGTGAATTAATCTTCATCCTGTTAAGTTTCCTGTAGAGAACAGCCAGGATTGTGAAGGGCACTTTTACCATTCTGTTCAATGTGGAGGAAAAACATTCAAGCAAAAACTATACTGGAAAATGGCATAGGATACAAAGTTTACATTTTGGTATGCGGTGGTCACAGCTCTCATTCCATTCTTCCCCTTTCTCATCCCCAAGGCATATTTGCAAACATGTGAGACAATCTGGTCTAGTGGTTAAAGCATCAGGCTAGAAACCAGGATTTTTAGGCCTCCTGGATGACTTTGGACCAGTTGCTCTCTCTCAGTTCAACCTCACATGGTTGTTGAGGGAGAAGAAGAAGGATTAAGTGTATTTGCTACTTTGAGTTATTTATTAAAATAAGAAAGGTGGGATATAAATAGTGTGGAATGTATCATTGTCACAAACTGTCCTTTCATTTTCTGCAAAAGGACCATTGACTTGAATAACTGGATTTACTTACTAAAAAAGGAAATTTCCAGTGGTGGGATTCAGCCAGTTTGCACCACTTCGGCAGAACCGGTAGCTAATTTTTTGTTGCCCAGGCCCAGAATAGACTTCCGGAAGCGGCATCCACATAGAGAACCGGTTGTTCACATATTTGAATCCCACCACTGGAAATTTCTATATGTACTGTAAATTCCTCTGTATGTATAAATCCAGACTTGCCCTCTCTTAGAAGCAGCACTTCGACCAACATGTACTTATGATTTGAAAGAGTCCACTGCCCGTGGGATGGTTTCATCATACCACATCTGCACCCACCCCATTGCTGGCAATGGCAAAAAAGCTCCGATACGTTGTGTGACATCACGTGATGTCATGAGTTTGACATGTCTGATCTAGTCCTTTGGCAAGGAGCATTGCCAGTCACTGCAATCTAATATGTTCTAGAAAGTTAATACAGATTCTTAATTCAATTTAATATTGCAACCAATTTTGGTCACCATACTACAAAAAAGATGTTGAGGCTTTGGAAAAGAAGAGCAACTAAGACACGGTGTCAAACTCATCACATCACGTGACATGCTGCAATGTATTGTGACTCTTTTTACATTGCTGGCAATGGGGTGGTGTGCCTTCAGTTTGATGAAACCGGCCCACGGGCTGGCAGTTTGACACCTCTGAATTAAGATGATCCAAGGCTTGGAGACTAAAACATATGAAGAATGGCTTCATGACTTGGGTTTTGCTAGTCTAAAGAAAAGAAGAAATAGGGGTGACATGATAGCAGTATTCCAGTATCTGAAGGGCTGCCACAAAGAAGAGGGGGTCATGTTATTCATCAAAGTACCAGAGGGCAGGACAAGAAATAATGGTTAAAAATTGATCAAAGAGAGAAGCAACCTGAATTAAGGAGAAACTTCCTAACTGTGAGGACAGTTAACCAGTGGAACAGCTTGCCCCCAGAAATCATGGGTGCTCCATCACTGGAGTTTTTTAAAAAGAGGCTAGACAGTCACTTGTCTGAAAATGGTATAGGTGCTCCTGCTTGAGCAGGGGGCTGGACTAGAAGACCTCCAAGGTCCCTTCCAGATTCTATTCTATTCTATTCTATTCTAAACATTCCTTGCTCTAATATCCAGCCTATTATTCATTTAATTACCAAGGTACTGAATAGGATTAATATGCTAGGGTCATGCTGGTACAAAAGTGTATAAAGGTAAAGGATGCTGTTGCCTTCGAATTACTGAAGTGAGTTCATCTTCAGAATTGAATTACTTTTGTTAGCTACCTCTGCCAGCTGCTTTACAGCACATAGAAGCTGAAAAGAACCAACTCGAAACTGTAGAAGCTATAAAACCAACTTGATCAATTTATCAAAGAGTTATGATACCTAGTAACACCTTATGTTAGCCTTCCATAATTAATATTTTTGCAGATCTTTGCAAAAGCATTCAGCAATTAATGTTTGTTTGGGTAGCCAAGATGCCACAAATATTTGAAAACAGGGATTTGAATATAGAGTACTGTAGCAAATGTTCCAGCATTTGAAAGTTATATGCTCCAGGGAAAAATGGTTATCATTGTAATCATCATCTAATTATTATAACATTACTCTTTGTTGATAGATTAGCCTATCAAAATGTAACGCCAAAGATTTAGCCTATTGTGGTATTTAAGCTTCAAAACTAGTGAAGACCTATGATAGAGAATTTTCTCTATCTCTAATGGTTATTTTGTTAATATCATATTTGTCCTCATGAGACAATTTTACTCTAATGAGATGTAATACTTTTTTTTTCTTTCTGAGGTGGTGGATGGAAAAAGTCAACAGTTGAGTCATTTTGGGCCAATCATTTCTGGGGGTTGTTGATGTGAAGAAAATAGAATGAGGAAGGTGTATTAGTAAAGTTTGTCATATTAACTCTCTTATAAAAATAATAAAGGCAGGATAAAAATAAGTAAATAGGTAAATGCAATACTATTCTTGTCATGTTTATATATGTGTTTGGATGAAATTTTTGAAACTATTGCTCCAGTGCTGCTGCTTTGTCTTTTTAGTAGTCACTCCAAATTAATAAACCATTTTTATTTTTAGGACAAGGTAAACTTTTTATTAGTAAATCTGAGCATTGCTATCTCCATATAAATAGCTAAATTCTATTCAGTTGTCATTGCTATTAGGAAGGGTTAGTCTTGATTTCGGCATTAGGATTTCTTTTTATCTTTTCATTTTTATGACTTTTTGCTCATTTTGTCAACTGATTATTGTATCTGACTTTGGCATGTGATTATAATTACAACATTCCTTACATTGTACAAGAGTTTCTTGAAAATTGACAGACAAGTGTCCTGAATTAAAATGAAGTACCTTCCCCCCATGACAGCAACAACTGACTTGTTTAAACAACATTCTTTTTGATTTGTAAAGTTCTCACATTGCAGAGATTGAGCATTCTGGTAAGACAGAATAATTTGGAGATAAAAATATTGTCCTCCTGACTTAAGTTTTCATTTAGATCTAACTTTTTTATGCCTTGATTATATATTTTTTTTAATTCTACACTATTCTATTAAACTCTATTTCATATGATACCCTGCTCTTTCCACACAAGCAGTAAATCTGTTATGTAAGCAGAAAAATGGATAGGCTTGGAGTTAGTGACACTGCCCTTCAAACAAAGATATCTTATAAGGAAATATTGCATTTAAAAGATACATATACAATGTCTTCTTTTCTGCCCACACTTTTATCTTTTTAACATTTTAATTAACTTTGTAATCTTTGTAATATTTTAATTTCTTGGATTATTTTCAATAACTTAAGGTTATAATTTTATACTGAGTTTTTTAAAATTTCAAAATCCGTTTTTTTAAAATTCAACCATTTCAATTAAACTCTTAGTACTTAATATTATTGGTATCAAGCATTACCTTAATAAATATGCATGCATGCCATGTTTCTACAATAGGCATTAATTTAATGAGGTGCAGATATTGTTGGAAGCCTGGGCAATTGGTATGCTGTAACTGCATTTGAGCTTGCTGCATTTGAGAGCAAATAAAGGTGCTACAGGGTGAAAAAGATAATGTAAATCTTGTTCCTATTCTAAACCTTTCAACCAGACAGTGTTACTTAGCTGAATCAGACCCTTTAGTTGATTGAGAGCATCATTGGTCTGGTGATAGCATTTAGAGTTTAAAGGCTGTTTTTTCTCAATTGCTTTGCTAAAACTTTTATAGAGGTGCTATAAGCCAAGCTGGGACATATCCACTTATAAAAATGCCAACTACAATCCTCCCTAGCAAAAGGCAAGAATCCCCAAGCAAACTGACAGAAGTGGTATACATAAAAAAGAAATGAGGTTTTGGCATATAGTCACAACTGCCACCTGCTCTTTTGTGACACACAACACATACCCCACAGTAACCTCTGTAAGACTGTGTTTTTTATTTCTTTCAATTTGCTGCAAGAAATTTGTATTCAACTTAAAAGGAAATGGTAGATTTCCATACATCTATTTCCTTATAGAATAATACTGCATAGAAAAGTGTGTATTTACTGTTAATTATTACTGATCTTAGTGGAAACAATAGGGAGCAGCTGAGTAAGGTTGTTGACATCACTGTGGCACAACCATAGTCACCCTCTGAAAAAAATGCACTTACATTAACAATGGACCTGAATCACCTGGGCTTGAGTAAACAAAGTGGCTGAGATGTTTTAAAGCTATCAACTTTATATTTAAAAAGAGGTGAGTTATTTTTTCCAAAAATGTGTCCATAAAAAGGATAACTTTCTTTAGTTTCAGAATGCAAGAGCTCTTTACATTCTCATCCAAAGTTCCTGCCAAGAAAACTGATTGAGAATGCGTAATACTTATGAGAGAGTCAGCTTGAATTACACTAAACTAAAACAGCTATGAAAAGTTTTGGTTTCAGCCAGTAAAAAGATTTTTAGAAAATTTGAACATAATAATTAGATTGGAGCAGCATAAGATAGGGATAAGTGGTCATACAGCACTGAGAATCCATGCTTACTGCTCACAACCATCTATTTGCAGACAATTGTGGACTGTTTTCAAATTAATTTGGGACATAAAACCTGAAACTTTATCATCCTAGGATGTATTCCTAGACTCCCTGTGAGGTATACCAGTGGCAAAGGCTTTAAAAAAAATTCAGGGAACTCCAACTTTGGAGATAGAAATTGATTCTCTAATTCCATCCTCTTTCAAATATCCTCCCTGATTCCAGACCTCTGAAAATGGGGGGGGGGGGGAGAGAGAGAATCAGATCCCTTCCCCTGGAAGGCTAAAGGCACATCCAATGCACCAATGCTAAAGTGTTCTAAGATAGGCTGGTAATTCCCCAGTCAGATTTTTAAGACTTCTTAAAAGTCCTGCACAGGACAGGATCCCATGGCTGTGGCGACACAAAGAGAAAATACTGTAGCAGATCATAAAGAAAACAAGGAAAGAAAAATGGGCAACAAATCAAATTTGGGGCTTTAGCTGATGAAGACGCTAATTGTAGATGAGAATGGAATAGGCACTATTCAGGATAACTGAACGCACTGCAAGATAAACCAGTTGAAATGCACCTTTGGCATATTTGCAAGGAAAAGCACTTTCATTGGGGTGAATTTAATAAACTTCATTGAAAAGTAATTGCACTCCACTGACATAAAAGTCAGCTTGGGTTATGACCTATAAGCACTCCAGAGCCTAAAGTATTTTTGGGGGAATACCCACAGTAGTAAACTGTGAATGCTATTTTATAAATGTAGATATGTAATCTGTTATTTTGAAGTGAGGTACTATGAAATATGTAGCATAAATTGGTACTGCTGTTAAATGGGTCGATAATAAAACAAGCAGCTGTGCAAAGGACAAGCTAACTTTGAATGCAGGGAAACAAATGGATACTGTGTAAGTAGAAAGTTCATAATCCAGTTCATAGACGACTTGGATTTTTTTTTCAATTACTTTCTGTTGAAGTAATTGGCCAAATGATATGGAGATCTATTTCTTATGTGGCCATGTTAAAATCACTTAAATTGTGCAAAAACTAAAGGAAGGGCAACCAGTTTTCTATAAATCTTGCAAGTTCTGAAGATTTCTACTGAAGTCATTATAACTGTCAGTGGGACTAAATCTGGGTATTATGCCATGATTGAACAATGGAGCAAACTCAAAACCTGGGCAATTACTTCTTGATTCATATGCAAAATACTTATTGATAGATGGACAGACAGACAGATAGATACAGATATTCTGAATGTTTTTTTTAATTACAATTTCTTTCTATGCATAGATAAATAAACAAAAATATCCAGGATTCTGTTCTTTTCCTATCTAACTCTGGATATTTGACTGCCATTATAGAAATGGTTTGTAGATCCACATATTTATTCAAATAAATCAGTGATATAGATTTGTAATGACTAGCTTGCTACTTTTAGGATGCTAGTCATTGCTCTCCAGTTTAAAAGTTTGTCACTGCATTTGCTGAAGTAGACACAATTTTTTGAAAATGCAGTGCATAGAATGTCAAATCAAAGACCCAACTCTGTAGTTCTAATCAATTTCACCCTTTTTTAAATCCTACTTGTTATTCTTAATTTTTTTTAAAAGAAGAATGTGTAAATTTTCCTTGTTAAAACAAATTATTAATATTATTAATGCAGGAAACAAGAAAACACTCAGATATTTTTATTCAATATATTATTTGGGATATATGATTTTGAGAAATACTGGATTATGGCTTTCTTTGTAATGAGTGATGCTCGAGGAGGGCAGGAACAGTGGTGTGTTTATGAATTTCTAAACTTCCCATTTCTGATTTTCCAAAATTTGCAATTTTGTATTGCTTGCAAACTTAAATGTAGCAGTTTCCCTATGTTCTCAGTATTCTCATTTAACATGCCAATAAAAAGACCATAATCTTCTGAACCCCTTCTGGGAAAGGCTGGTGAAACTATATTGTGAATTTTACATCTTCATTTCATGTGGCACAATGCATTCAAAGTTAGCTGACTTTTTGAAGCAAATATGAAAACAAAACCCTACTGTTTGTTAATTTGAAAATGTGAATAGTATTTTTATAGCTTGTTAAAGATATGGCTAGTTGCATCTGTAAATAAGGTTAATGTAGCTTTTATTTCCCTTTGTGGGCATCATTGTTTGAAACATGATTGTCTAAGGTTGATTTGTATATAAGTGAATGGTCTGTGATTGCCCCTCTTGCCTTCTTCTTCCCATTTCTCCCATCTTGGTTTATCTCTTATCAGATCCTGACTGCATTTTGACATTCTGTGTGATTCTGTGTTAGCACTATTGTGGTTTGTTCAACTTTCTGCACTTGCTTACACAGTAGGATATTGTGTGTGGTGTACTGTCATTTTAACCTTTAGTTTTTTTCATCTTTCAGCTTTGAAGAATCATGCAATGTTGAAAATACACAAATGATTTTTGTTAATATTACTAGGCATCTAAATATTTTAGTATGATTTCCCTTTCATGCTGGGTTTTTTGTTTCTTGTTTGGGAAGCTGGGGAAGAAACCAGTGTCTTCTTTTTCTTAGTGTGATTACTTCCCATTCAACTTCCCTATCAAGATCCTTTAGGGTAGAGCTTTACCTGTTTGTTAAGGCAAATGTAGACTTCAGCCTGCTTTCGCTTCATCTTACACTGATCATCCCAGCTGAACAATTTGAAAACTGTTCTGCTTTTTTGTTACATGAATCTGTCAGAAATATATTTTTAATTTAATATAAATGAACTTCAATAAAATAGCAAACAAGAGGTTTCTTGTGTCAAGGTTTCTATTTGTTACCAGTTCTGGTTGCTTTCTTAACAATGCTGCCCCAAATCCAGTTTATAACATTTTATTAGATTATAGCATAAAATACAAAAATTCAAAAGCAAATAATAGGACACAGTGGGGAGGAAAAAGGGGAAAGAAAAGTGAGGAGCAGAGGAGGAAAAGGAAAGAAAATTGATTTCCGACTCCCTCTGTTAAAGTAGAATAGAGCAGTAACATTGAACCTCAACTTTTTACTTTTCCATAATAGTATAAACTACCCATTTCTATAACAACAAATCAATCTAATTCTGGGGTGTTAAACCGCCAGCCCGCGGGCTGAATGTGTCACACCAAAACTCTGCACCCCATTGCCAGCAATGGGAAAAAAGTCGAGATACATCATGACATGTCACATGATGTCACCCCTGACCTAATTAGTTTCATTTTTTCCCACCTCAACCATAAAGTCCAGAAGTGGTCTCCAAGTAGAAACAAAAGTACTTATATTCTTTTATTTAATCAAAACAGTCAATTTAGCCATCTTTGCCAACTCCATCAGCTTCTGTAGCCATTCGTCCATAGTGGGAATTGAAATGTTCTTCTATTTTTGTGCATAGAGCAGTCTTGCTGCTGTCAACATATATAAAATCAAAGTTCCAATTTTTTCCCAAAGTCTTTTTCCATTAAGCCCAAAAGAAAAGGTTTTGGTTTCATTTTTATTTTCGCTTTAAGAATTTTCTGCATTAAGATATGAATCCTACTCCAATATTTCTTTGCTTTATCACATGTCCACCATAAATGATAAACGGTCCCTTCTTTACATTTACATTTCCAGTATTCATTTCAAATACCTTTATACATTTTAGATCTTGGGTGTCAAACTGCCAGCCCATGGGCCGGATGCATCACAAGGAAACCACGCCCACCCCATTGCCGGCTATGGGGAAAATTTTCCGATACGTCATGCGATGTCATGTGACATTGCGAGTTTGACATGTCTGTTCTAGATAATTTATCTGGTGTTAAATACCAGT
The DNA here is from genome assembly GCF_016545835.1 of Crotalus tigris. Lineage (NCBI taxonomy): Eukaryota > Metazoa > Chordata > Lepidosauria > Squamata > Viperidae > Crotalus > Crotalus tigris. The sequence goes on along the minus strand of NW_024098059.1, from coordinate 697,146 downwards.
GTTACATTATCTTATAAGTATAGAGGAAAAGGAAGATTTGGGAGAGAAGATGGTGGAGATGTTGGTGGAGATATTAGGAAAGGATAAAGAGAAAACTAGAAGAGACATAGACAAAATATATAGAGTATATACAAATTATTCACGAAGGCATAGATTGGCGAGAGAGGTCCATATAAGGTTTACTAGGAGATGAATAAGGGATGAAATATATTAAAAAACAGACGAACCAATAATATATAAGGGTAAAGAAATAATTGTATTAAAACAAATACCACGTACAGTACGAAATCAGAGACAAGAATACCAATTTCTAACGACCCAATTAACTAAATATAAAGTTATGTTTCGATGGTTAATACCTGAAGGCATATTTCTAACTTGGCAGGAAAAAAAAAAGATAGATACACTTGAGAAAGTGCAGGACTTTTATGAACATTACTTTACGCAGGGAGAAGAACAAGAAAGTAGGGAAGAGCTGGAGAGTAAAAGTCAGGGTGAAGATTTATTAGAGGAAGTTGAACGAGAAAGAGAAATACAAAAGATACAAGAAAGGGAAAGGTTAGAAAGAGCAAAAGGAAGGGTAATAGAGACAAGAAGCATAAAAAAATAGATCAAGTAAAAAATGGGAGGCGCAATTAAGCTCTTTTCTGTAAACATTAATGGTTTAAATATACCAAGAAAAAGAGCACAAACGTTTAACAAATTAAGGAAATTGGATGCAGACGTGATATGTCTTCAGGAAGTCCTTTTAAAAAAGAATTATAGAAAACTACTAGAGAATGTAAAATTAGGAACACTATACACAACACTAGCACAAAACAAGAAAGGAGGAATTGCTATATATATATTAAAGAAAAAATAAAATCAAAATTAATATATTCGGATGAAGAGGGAAGAATTTTAACGTTGGAAATAGAATTAGAGCAAAAACAAATCTTATTAATGGCAGTATATGCACCAAATAATAATCAGCATGAATTTTTTAAAAAGGTACATAAACTAGTGGATCTGGATTATGAAAGTATTTGTATGATTGGGGATTTAAATGCAATAGTTGATGTTAAGAAAGATTATGAGAGTAGTAAAAAGAACAAAAAGGAGAAAAATATACTACCAAAATAGTTCTTTGACATGGTAACAGAACTCAACCTTCAGGATATATGGAGAGAGACACACGGGTCAGATAACCAATATACGATCAATCTTGGTTTAGGATCGATATGGCCTGGGCAACAACAGAAGTACAAAACGAGATAGAGGAAATTGAAATAGGGCTTAATGATTGGGCGGATCACAACCCAATAATAATAAAATGGAAAGGCCAGAAACAGAGAAAAAGATGGTCAATGAATCAAAGACTGTGTAAAGATAATATATACAGATGCTAGAAATGGAGTTGACATTATTTTTTCAGGTAAATAAAAAGGAAGAGACATCAACACAAAATTTGTGGGATACTACAAAAGCTTACATTTGGGAATTGACAATTGCATACAACTCTAAGAAAAACAAAGATAGGAGACTTCAACAAGGAAAATTACAAGAAGAATTAAAAAAAATAGAAGGTGATCTACAAAAGGACCCACAAAATAAAAAGATAAAAGAAAAATGGAATATTATAAAACACAAGATTAACCTGACAACACAAAAAGAAATGGCACAGAAAATTAGGATGGCGAAACAAAATTACTTTGAAAATGCGAATAAAACTGGTAGATGGTTGGCCTATAAATTAAAAAAAGAAAAAGGCAAAAGAACAATACATCAACTACAAGATGAAAGTGGAACAGTACAATATAGACGGGAAGAAAAAAAGAAAATAATACAAAATTTCTTTTCAAAGCTATACCATCAGGAAGATATAGCAGATGATAAAGTCAAACAATATATAGAGGCAGCAAAAATGAGCAAAATCACCGAAGAACAAAAGGAAATGTTGAATAGACCAATAACCGCAATAGAATTAGAAACAGCATTGAAAAAAGCAAAAAAACAATAAATCACCAGGCCCGGATGGAATTCCGGTTGAGTTTTATAAAAATACACAAGAGTCACTACAATGGATAATGTTGGAGATTTACAATGAGGTGCTGGAGGAGGCGAAGATACCGACAACTTGGACGGAAGCAATCATCACCCTCATTCCTAAGGAAGACTCAGACCTACAACAAATTCAAAATTATAGCCCGATTTCTTTACTGAATACAGATTATAAGACATTTACAACAATAATAGCAGAAAGGATCAAAAAAATTGTGAATAACTACATCCACCCAGATCAAAATGGATTTCTACCAGGATGACAAATAAAAAATAATATGAGGATAATAATGAACACTTTAGAATTTTATGAAGTTCATCCTGAAAGACAAGCTACTCTGGTTTTTCTTGATGCCCAGAAGGCATTTGACAATCTGAATTGGAAGTTTATTATAATACAATTGTACTATATGGATTTTGGGACAAAATTTGGAAGGATGGTTGAGAAACTATATACTAAAAAAACAGCTAGGGTAATTATAAATGATGAAATGACAGAAAAAATTGATATACCTAAAGAAGTAAGACAAGGATGCCCACTTTCCCCTCTCCTATTTATTTTATCATTAGAAATACTCCTGACAAAAATCAGAGAGGACCAAGAAATAAAGGGTTTAAAAATTAAGAAGGAAGAATATAAGGTCCAGGCCTTTCCTGATGATTTGGTATTCATTTTGGAAGATCCATTAGAAACTGGCTTTAAATTGATTAAAAAAATAGAAGAATTTGGTGAGGTGGCCAGACTTAAGATTAATAAGAATCAATCCAAATTTATAACCAAAAATCTTACAAAGGCACAGGAAAGTGAACTGGAAGATAAAACAAAGATAAGTATAACCAAGAAAATAAAATATTTAGGGATCTGGCTTATGGTGAAATGTTCCTCGATTAAGGAGGACAATTATGATAAAATATTACACCAGATAAAAAAAGATTTAGAAAATTGGGAAAATCTGCAAATTTCATTTTTAGGGAGGACCGCTATGGTCAAAATGAATATATTGCCAAAAATATTATTTCTGTTCCAATTATTCCAATAAAATTAGGGAAAACATTCTTTCAAGAATTAAATAAATTGGTCACTAAATTTATATGGCAAAGGAAAAAACCCAGGATTAAATTAAAACTCTTGCAAGATATGAAAGATAAAGGGGGATTGGAGTTACCAGAGTGGGAAATATACTACCAAGCATCGAGCTTAACTTGGCTAAAAAATTGGATGGATTTGAAAAATACTAGAGTTTTAACAATAGAAGGACATGACTTGCAAGCAGGGTGACATGCATTCCTATGGAACGAAAAATATAAAACACACAGATACTTTCAAAGACACAGAGTTAGGAATGCATTGCTACAGACTTGGGAAAAAATAAAACAAAAACATTATATAAGAATTCCAATGTGGTTATCCCCAACAAAAGCTCTGAAACACCCAAATCTACTGGATATAAATAAGATAATTAGATACAAGGAATTAGTAAATGAACAGGGAAATCTGAAAACAAAACAAGAATTGGAACAAGATATAGGCAGAGAGATTTACTGGTGGACATTTACACAAATTCAATCTAAATATACAGAGGACAAAAATTATATGATATACAAAAAGAGCCGCAAGAATTGGATAAAATTATACATGGAACAGAAATAAAATTAATTAGCAATTTATACAAATACCTATTGATATATAAAATGGAAAACGAGGTTGTCAAAGTCACAATGATTAGATGGGCAAATTTTTTTGTATATACTATAGAATTGGAGAAATGGGAAAAAATATGGGAAATAAACATAAAATTGACTATGTCAGCGGCACTCAAGGAAAACCAGTTGAAGATGTTTTACAGATGGCATCTTCCACCAGCAAAGCTTGCCAAGATGTTCCAGAACAATTCTCCAACATGTTGGAAATGTAAAAAAGTACATGGAACAAATTATCATTTATGGTGGACATGCCCAGTTGCGAAAAAATACTGGACTAAAATAAGAAGATGGATCGAAGAAATAATAGACCAACTTGTAGACTGGAAACCAGAGATCTTCTTGCTGGGTATTTTAAACAGAAAATATAGTAAAGAAATATGGTACTTAATTCTACATATAACAATGGCAGCAAGAATAGCATATGCACAGTTCTGGAAAAATGAGAATATACCATCAGAGGAAGAAGTGATAAGAAAAATCCTGGACTGTGCTGAGATGGACAAATTAACAAAAAAGATAAAAGAAAAGGAAGACACAGAGTACTATCTAATATGGAACAAGTGGTATGACTGGTTGGAGACTAGAAATAACAGAGGAGAATAAATGTGGAAAGGTCAAAAGTGGAAACTGTGTGTATAATAATGTATAGTAATAATAATATGTATTATTCTTAGTATGAAGTATAGTATGAAGGAAGAAAAATGCAAATAAGAAAAAATGGGGCAACAAGGACAAATATTCTAAAGAAGAATAAACGGGGAAAATGTAAATAATAGAAGATTACCGTTACGAAATCGCTGTTAAAAAAAAAGGGAAGAGTATACACTGTGTGTGTATGTGTGTTATGTTTTGTTTTGTTTTGTTGGTTTAAAAAATAAAAAACATTTAAATTAAAAAAAATATTTTATAATTTAGTGTGAACTTTAAACCTTTTGTCCACATGTTCTCCCATTTTTTAAGCATCACATTATATTAAAAATTACTTGCCCGCTGAATCGTATAATGTTTTGCATGTTCACTTTCCAAATTCAGTTTCAGTGACATTATAAACCTTAGCAATAATATGTTCATCACTACCACACAATAAGATTTCCAATTCATTTTTAACAAAATCAAACCTATAACTCTTTTTATCTAATTTAAATCTTACTTTCAGTTGTTGATATCTAAAACAAAGGCAAACATAACCCTCTGATTCTAACTCTTCCATCGACTTAATGGTAGGGTCACCAGAGTTGAAAAATATTATTTTACCATAAGTCCACCAGTCTGGCTTTGCCACCATTTCTTTTCTTAAAAAAGCTTCCTGGGGGGACACCCAAAGAGGCAACTTCATGGAAAACCTTGTTTTATATTTATTACAAACTCTTAGTATGACACATCTAGCAAAATGATTGTTAAAATCAACATTAACTTTAACCTTGTCATACCATAGATAACCATGCTATCCAAACCTTAATTCATGACCTTCCAAATCAAATAGCCTCTTGTTCTAAAGGTTCACCCACTCTTTTAGCCAGGCCAGACAGCATGCATCGAAGTACAATTTCAAATTTGGTAAACCCAACCGCCACTTTCCTTAGCAACTTGCAATAGCTTGTGTCTAATTCTTGGTTTTTTCACTTGCCATATAAACTTGGAAATGTCCCTCTGCCATGAATTGCAAGTACTGGTAATGTCTGGAAAAGAAAAAGCATCTTTGGTAAGACATTCATCTTAATTACAGAGATCCTATCCAATAGTGATAAGTGAAATTTGTCCCATCTTTGTAAGTCCTTTTCAATATCATTCCAAAGTGCACATAGTTATTTTGAAACAGTTTTGTACTTGTATTTCTCAACATAACCCTTAGGTATTTCACCTTTTTCTTGACCTTAAAACCTGACTATTTATCAACAATGCTGCCCCAGAAGAGGATGGGGCTGATTGACATCTTAGGCTGTCTTGGAATTGGCATCACAGCAAAGGCATGGAAGTGAAGCAATCTGGACCCTGGCCTGATAAATATTGCTTGAATTCAAGGCCGCTCTGAAATATGAGATTTGGATGTGAGAGCAAGCAGACTGTTGTGAGCCGGAGATGTCCATATTAGCTAAACATTTAAAGAATTACAGAAAATATAGATGTTAGAACAGTGGTCGACAACCTTTCCAGCTTTGCAGACTGGCATGAGAAGCGGCAGCGGGGGGGGGGGAGAGGGGATGGTTCTGTGCAAGCAATGAGTGAGCTCATTTGCACAAATGGAACTGTGCACATAAGAGCGTGTATCCACTGCTCACCCAACTGGAGCTGTGGGTGCTTGCCTACCACTTTTGCGGCCCAGTTCCAAACAGGCCATGGCCCGGGGGTTATTGACCCCTATGTTAGAAAGCACTTTTATATTATCTTGGTCAACAATAAAATTCCAGCTACAATCCACATATGTATGATTGATTGCATGGAAATATTCCCACATATTTTGGTGCAGTTGACTACAATCTTGTCTTAAGTTTCTGAATGTAATAAATGGTATACATGTTGGAGCACACTGAAAATTGATTTAAAGAAGGTACTGAATTTTACTCCAACTATACTTTATAAAGGAGCCCTTAATATTGGCTGAGTGGGCATATTTAGAAGAGCAAACAAATCAGTAGATTTATGGTAGATTATAAAAATTCCCATATGTAATACAACTAACATACAGTGAAAACATTATATTTTTCCTGCGATGGAATATAGATATAGCTTCTTCCTAGAATAAGCATCTCTCATGCTTTAATGGTTTACAATGCATGCATGAACAACATAACACAAGAATATATTTGGACTATGCCTGAGTTCCTGCCAGTCATGAGCAGAGAACTGGGTGTGCCTAAATAGACCCATAGGGCTTCTTGGCACACACTGCATTAGATTATGGTATGGACTGTGGTGTGAATTTAGAAGAGCAAAATAGACACTATCTTCCCTCTGTAACTCAGAACTATTTGGCTCCACTTACTCTGGATATGATAGAAATCAAGACAACATTATGTCCTGTTTATTTTGTGAATCTGCTCTAGATAAAATGTAAGATTATATCCATCATGTTCAAAATAATATTAGTATTAATTTCAAATTTCTCATCCAACTATATTGCTCCTTATGTAAGCATCTTTACTTTTCACACACTCCATGTAATTATTGTTTCTGATAAAGAAAGTCCATTGTTTACATTAAGTTTATAGACCTACCTGCAGAACTGCCTCTTCCTTTACTAATAATGTAGGAAGAGGAGATGATGATCATCATAGCCACATCTCTGGGCAGTGATAGCTAGTGGAAACATCCACAAGTTGGCAATCCAAGCTCTACCACATTTGCCATCTTATCCATTTGGGCAATTATTGTGCAGATACCACTGTTAATTTCACACTTTTGAAGGGCCAGTTTTGAAAATGTTGGGAATTACGGTAATTAATTTTTATGTTTTACCAAATCTCAGTAGTTCATATTACAGAAGAAAGATCAAGAGGAAATATTTTTCCAACTGCATATATAAGTTAAAACTTGACAATAATGTGCTATGATGGTTAAAAAGTTGGCTTGGCAGCAGGGAAGCCGTGGTTCTAGTTCACCCTTGGCCATGGAAGCTTACTTGGTAATGTTGGGCTAGCACACATTCTCAACACAGTCTGCCTCATACGGTTGTTGTGATCTTGATCTTTCTTATGTAATATGAACTACTGAGATTTGGTAAAACATAAAAATTAATTACCGTAATTCCCAACATTTTCAAAACTGGCCCTTCAAAGGTGGGAAATAGTGTATATACTATATATTTTGTGTGTGTGTGTGTGTGTGTGTGTGCGTGCATTATGTACATGTTTTTTTTCTGTCTTCTTATCTATTTAATCTGCTATATAATGCATAAAGTAGTCTTATTAATCTTTCTTCTGTAAAAACCACAATGGTAATGTGGAATTAGGATGGTCCACCTGGAAGATCAAAAATTGGAGAGGAAAACAAACCAGATTGCTATTTAAAAATGCACTATACTTAAGGAAGATTGCAAACAAACAAAAAAAAATCATGGCCTTGGACAGTGTCTACTTGCTGAAACAAGCAGGCATGCAACTGGTTATCTAAACCTGAATTAGAAATGCAAATATATAGACAAATCTATAGATATGTACACTAAGCAAGTGCCCCATTACCAAAGTAGCAACCCAACTTCCCACAAGAGAAGTTGTCTATGGAGATTCTCAGTCATCCAGTTCCTGGTTGTCCCAAAGATTCTTTTTCAAAAGGCTTCTGGACTTTCTTAGCTTTTACTCTGAAGACATTTTGTTTCTCATCCAATAAAAGCTTCTTCAGTTCGGATGAAGTGAATTGAATTGAAGAAACTTTTTGGATGAGAAGCAAAGCATTTTCAAAAAAAAAAAAAACCAATAAAGTCTATTTGCCTTTTGAAAAAGCACCTTTGGGACAAACGAGTTGTGTAAGAACATTATGCAGATGAACACAAACAAACTGTAGCAACCCAAAATACAGAACAAAAACAAAAAAACCTACACACTATTTATACAACAACTTCCAATAAAATAGATACCAGTGAAACTTTACAAAAAGTGTCCCAAAGGTGCTTTTCCAAAAGGCAACTGGACTTTCTTGTTTTTTTTCTTTGAAAATGTTTCACTTCTCATCCAAAAAACTTCTTCAGTTCTGACTGACTGGTGGGGAATGAAAAGATTTGCATTCTTTGCAGCCACCTGATTGTTAGCACTCTGAAGGTTAGTTGTTAGCCCTCTGAGAATCATTGAGATCACTTGGGGGTTTATCTGTGCCCTCAGGATCACCTGAATCAGAGTGCAAATGGGCGTGGAACCTTCTTGGACCTGCTAGAAAGAACTGGGTTGTACCCAGGAGATGGATGTTGTCACATCCCTCCCCCCTGTTGAGAGATGGCTGTTTAGTTTTAACATAGAATGTCCAGTTGCTTTTTGGAAAAGCAGCTTTTGGACAACCATGACCTGGATGATTGAGAATCTCTATAGACATTTATCAAACAGTGCCTGACTTCTCAACACTCCCCAGCACAGTCAATACAAGCTATAAAAGAATAATACTACCATACATCAAAACATCTCAGAAACAACCACATCACATCATTGTAACACAAATACCAACTAAAGCCCTCCAAGACATCTTAGGCAAACCAAAAGATCCAGTAGTCCAAGAAGAAAAAGCAGGATCCATCTACAATGTTCAGGGTAAAAATTGTAACAGGCACTTAGGTAGGAAAGACAGACAAAAGAATAGTAGAGCTCACACATGAATACCAACTAGGAGTCAGAAGACATGATGAAAATGTCCTAATCTTACAACATATGGACAGATTCAACCATACGTTCAATGGGAACCTGTGAACAACATAGACCAAAGTACACTTAAAAAGTTAGGGAATTCCTGGAAGCTTGGTATTCAGACAAATCAGCCATAAATACAACAGACTCATAAAGATAAATCTCATTTACACATCATTGAATAAAAAAGCTAAAAAGGAAATTAAAAGAACACATCCTCTATTGCAGCCTACACCCAGGCAAGCAAGGACTAACACCATGCAAACAATCAGGCAGAAAAAAATAACCTATTCAAGGAATTACTACTAAGAAAAACCACATCCCCACCCACCCTGGCAGGGAAAACTACTGTATATAAACAGGGTGCAATTCTCACACTCACTTGCACTGTTGATGTTACCCCATCAGGGCAGAACCAAGCTCAGAGAACACAAAGGATTCCACAATTCAGTTGCTCCCAGCTACAGTGGCAATACTATGCAATTCAAATAGTATAAGTCTAACTGCTTTCTAGCCCAGTTGTTCCAAGGCTACAAACTATATTATTAGCAAATTGGAATATATTTCTTAGTAGCATAAACAGTATTTCACAATGTGTATCAATTTGAACTGCTATGATAATTTGAAGAATTATCAGAAAAAAACTGAATTTTCCTATACATATCAGATTTTGAATAAAACACACCTTTTTATTGTTTCTTCCAACTTGATCATATTTCTTTGGAAGGTCTCCTAAAAAATCAGTTACTGTGTAGACCCAGAGGATGGTGAATCCACATTGTTTCAGCAGGATAAAATAGCATCTGCTGCTCTAAGAGAAAGAAGAAATTATAATAGACTGAATCATATCAAGTTTGACAAGTGATCTACTACTGTTGCTAGATTACCAGGTCATTGAGCTCTGACATTTTTAAAAGGATTACTATAACTGAACAGCTACACCTCACCTCCCTCCCTCTCTCTCTCTCTCTCTCTCTCTCTCTCTCTCTCTCTCTCTCTCTCTCTCTCTCCCTCCCTCCCTCCCTCCCTCTCTCTCTCTCTCTCTCACACACACACACACACATCTATAACCTATCCTCTATTTTGCCATAAACTAAATAAATAAATATCATCTATCTATCTATCTATCTATCTATCTATCTATCTATCTATCTATCTATCTATCTATCTATCTATCTAGCTAGCTAGCTAGCTAGCTAGCTAGCTAGCTATCTAGCTATCTAGCTATATCTAGCTATCATCTCTATTTTTAATCTTGATTTATAAACGGGGGAAAAATACATTTAATAAAATGCAAAATACTGTATGAAGTCCCTTATCCTTTTCACATGTTTAGAACTTAGAAGTTAACTTAAAAGTTATTATTAAAAAGTTAAATATAGAATTACAGGGTTGGAAGGGACCTTGGAGGTCTTCTAGGCCAACCCCCTGCTTGGAAACCCTATACCATTCCAGACAAATCTCTTTTTGAAAACCTCCAGTAATAAAGTGCCTGCAACTTCTTGAGACAAAGTGTTCCAATGATTAAATGTTCTCACTTTCAGGAAATTTCTCCTTAATTTTAAGTTGGATCTATCTTTAATGATCTTCCACCTGTTACTTCTTATCCTCCCCTCAGATTATTTGGAGAATAAGTTAACCCTCTCTTCTCTATGACAGCCCTCACATACTGGAGACAGCTATCATATCACCCCTAATCCTTCTCTTCAATAGACTAGACATATATAATTCCCTTAACTGTTCATCATATGATTAGCCTCCAGACCCTAATCTTTGTTGTTCTTCTCTGCACTCTTTCTAGGACTTCAGCATTTTTGTTTTGTATCATGGCAACCAGAACTGGATGCAGTATTCAAAGTGTTCTAAGCTAGTCCAGTAAAGAGCAGTACCATCACTTTTTGTGATCTTGATGCTATCCCTCTGTTGATGCATCCTTCAACTGCACTGGCTTTTTTGGCAGCTGCACCGCACCACTGGTTCCTACTTAAGTGATTGTCCACTTAAGAGATTTTCCACTAAGACATCCAAATCCTCTCACTATATAAATCCATTACTAAAGGTCATTTTCAGGTTCTCCCTGAATTTTCATGATTGCAACAACAAGGGGACCATTCCTTTCTGACATGGAATTCTTATATCTGACTCTCTTTCCAATATTTCTACTTGGATTTCTGCTTCCAGTATTTTGATGGCAAATGTAGAATGATGCAGATAGGAAAACCAACTGACTGACTTCAACTGACTCTGGTTGCATCACTTTGTTCCTGGGGAAAGATGTGTTTCCAGGGATTTAAACACTTGGATTTATCTCAAATATTTCCATAAAAGGTGCATATGCGTGATGTGTCTTTTCACTCAGTTCACCACTTCAAGCAGCCTGTTTACTTTTTCCTGCCTGGCCGCTGAGCTGCTGGTTCCAGACTGTTGCCTCCCTGCAAAGCCATCCATGGCAGGAGTCCTGATTATGCTGCTTCTGAGCATTCAGTCCATTTGTAATTTCTCGTTGCCATCTGGCTTTCCTCTATACCACAATTAACCACAGGAAATATGAAGCTTATGAAGTAGATGGGAATTTAGCTAACTTTTCACTAGAGCAATTGCTGTGAGATGACTTGTTTTCTCTTGTCCACTCTGGAGAGGCCAGGAAGGATACAACAAAGAAGATAAATCCACTGCTCAAATGTGTGCTTGTGCATACATATGCATTCTGAACCTATATATTAAAAATCATCATCATTGGGGGGGTCATTACTTTTTATTAACAAAGCCTTAATGAGACGCAGTAAGTATAACTGGGGATCAAATTTGCTTAAGTATAAGTGGATGGTTTTAGCCCATTCCTGATTCAGAGCTCTTCTCAAAATTCTAGTCCTGATTTGTTATTTTAGATGTGTTCCTCTATAAGTGGAGGTGCTATACAGTCTCACAAAGAGGAGGGGGAAAAACATTGCATCTGTTTGGCATAAAAAATCTGCTTTAATGAAGGGAGAAGCAGTGTTCATACCAGGACCTACTTCCAAGAACAGAAGTTGAGAGGTTTTACAAAAAAAATTTTGAACATGATATTCTGAGTTAGTGAAGCAAAAAAGGAAAAGTATACTACAGTATAGATTAAAAACATATGACTGCTGACTTCCGGTCCTGTGCAGGAGCACAGCAGTCAAGGGGTTCAGGACTCCATGCCCTTCAGCTGAGTTTCTTTTTGTTAGGGGACCCTAAATGGGCCAGAAGCTGCCCCAAAGAGGCAGCAAAGCAGGGAGGAAGTCCAGGGGACCTCAGAGAGATGGCAGTTGACCGGATCGATCTAGAAGAAGCCTTCCAGAAACCAACAGGAGAAAGGTTAGCCTAATTTCAGAGTCTAGCCCAAGCTGCAAGCAACCAAGGTCAAAAGCACTATTTTAAGCTGATTGTAAACAGCGCGTTTGAATCTGGGTAAGAACATTGATTATCCTACTTATCAATTTTCCTGAAGGAAAAAAAATCCCAAGAAGCAAAAAACCTCCAAAAGTGAAGGAGGGGGATTTTTGCCCCACACTTTTACTAATGGAAACAGAAAATTAAACCTTTTATGGAGAACCAAAATATATTGAAATGAAATGAAATGAAATGACTATAAAACCTAAATCTGGATAAGTTTGAAGTTACTAAATGGTTAAGGTTATCATTTTAAAGGCAATTTGTTCATTTTGAAAATTTGAAAAATAAACCGGTGCTGACATTTAGTGGTGGATGAAGACTATGGCTTTCATGCAGACTTGGCAAAATCTGAAAAAAACTAATCTCTACTTGTGACCTTCAAAGCTCTAATAATTGAGAACAGCTGTGACAAAAAAGAAAACAATCTGGGCTGCAGACAAAGTGAGACTTACAAACTTTTTTGAACTTTCTGGATTACAAGTATCTATTTGACTCTGACCCCAAAGCTATTTGTAGAGAAAAGAAAATTTGGATTCTTAGTCATCATGGAAAATCAGAGATTTATAGAAAAAAACTATCAAGAAAAAATAAATACTTTTCAAAAGGAGACATATAATATGTGGCAACTAATTCAAATAACTATGATTTCAAACCACAAAGAAATCCAAAATAACCTTGAAAATATAAACCAATTCATCTCTAATTTAACTTTACAAAAAAAAAAAATCCCAGGAAACAACAATAGAGAAGGAACAGATAAAACAGACAACTGAATACAAATTTGAGAATAGAGACTTAAAGATGAAACCTAACAAAACAAAGAAGTATGATTTAACCCAAGTGGGAAAAAATTACAAGAAATACTGGATTTGGAAAAGACAACTTATACTTTAACACCACAAATCAAATTTGAGGATAAGAAAAAATATTGGACAAAATGGACTGCAGAGATGCCAGGAAAAATACTCGAACTGGAGAGACAAAAAATGATAAGAGAAGCAGAGAGAAAAAAAAAGAAAAAGATTTTCAACAGAAATGAATGGGCAAATGCCTCTCACAAAGATATTGTACACTCCAGAAGACAGGCTTCAGATACAGAAGGATCTGGACAGACTTGAACACTGGGCACTAACTAAAAAAATGAAATTCAATGGTGAAAAAAGCAAGGTTCTACATTTAGGCAAGAAAAACCAAATGCACAAGTACAGCATAGGTGGCACCATGCTCAATAGTAGTAACTGTGAGAGGGACCTCGGAGTCCTAGTAGACAATCACTTAAATATGAGCCAGCAGTGTGCTGCAGCTGCCAAAAAGGCCAACACAGTGCTAGGCTGCATTAACAGAGGGATAGAATCAAGATCACGTGAAGTATTAATACCACTCTTCAATGCCTTGGTAAGGCCACACTTGGAATACTGCATCCAGTTTTGGTCACCACGATGTAAAAAAGATGTTGAGACTCTAGAAAGAGTACAGAGAAGAGCAACAAAGATGATTAGGGGACTGGAGGCTAAAACATATAAGGAACGGTTGCGAGAATTGGGTATGTCTAGTTTAACGAAGAGAAGGACAAGGGGGGACATGATAGCAGTATTCCAATATCTCAGGGGCTGCCATAAAGAAGAGGGAATTAAGCTATTTTCCAAAGCACCTGAAGGCAGGACAAGAAGCAACGGGTGGAAACTAATCAAGGAGAGAAGCAACCTAGAACTAAGGAGAAACTTCCTGACAGTGAGAACAATTAATCAGTGGAACAGCTTGCCTCCAGAAGCAGTAAATGCTCCAACACTGGAAGTTTTTAAGAAGAGACTGGACAGCCATTTGTCCGAAATGGTGTAGGGTTTCCTGCCCGAGCAGGGGGTTGGACTAGATGACCTCCAAGGTCCCTTCCAACTTTACTACTACTATTATTATTATTATTATTTACCTTTTATATCTACAGTAACACCTACAAGAATATGAAAAGATTCTTTGACTCAGCAGAACATATTGATTATGAAAGATACTGGGCAAAAGAAAAAGACTAAAGTGAAAATTAAGAAAATAGATGATGGGGCCTATCAGAGAGAATATTTTAAATAGAAACACCTATTCGAATATGGTTAAAGAAATAGAAAAAAATTGGATGTGAATTGGACTTTAAGAGGGAAGAGCCCCTCAAGTAACATAGTACTTTCTTTTTCTTTTTTATTTTATTTCTTGATGTGAGTAATATAAAAGAGTTGGAATGGCTTATATAAAGGAAATGTTGTAGATATCTTTATCTAAGATATCTTTATCTATCTTTATCTAAGAAAATTACAATGGATTAAAAAATGTTTTGAATAAGAATTAAAAGACTAGAGTACTAGATTTATTAAATGGAATATTTAAAGATTAAATATATATTTTAATTATGGTAAAAAGAATGAAAAATATTTGGAAATAAATATGTATTAGCTTATAGGAAATAGGGATTTTAAGTAGCATACTATCTTTTTATTTTTTTATTCTTATTCTTTTTTCTTTTTTTAATCTTATTTATTCCTTAAGAAAGGTAAAAGTATTGGGTTGGCTTACATAAGAAAAAAACAGACTTAAATATTTAAATGTAATTAACTTTGAGAAAATCTTAACCATAAGAATGTTTTGAACATTGTGGGAAAAACAAATGTAAACAAGAACTGTAAACAGGATCTATGATGAGAAAATCAGAATGACTAGATAGAAAAGGAATATTATATTGATGTGATTATTATCTGTAGAAATATTAGAAAAAATTTATACTCAATCATCATTCATTAAAATAACAAGAATTGTATTAACGTAAGGTTGGTAAAAGAGAACGTTATGGGAAAAAGAGGAAATAAAGTTATTATGTGGATTATAGATTATAGAAATCAACTGTTAGTGAATTTTTTTAAATGTAAACCCAGACAACACACTGTTTACCGAATATTAAGGTGATTATGTTAAAACATTAATAAAACATATTTTTTTAAAAAATAAAAATATATGACTGCTGGTGTTGGCAACAAGAGTGCCTTTTTAATATCATTCATTATAACTAAGTAAATGAATTGTAAAGAAGTTGAGGAATATCAGCATAAAAGCTGAATGGGTTGCTTATTTCAATTCACAGTATTTTATTTGCTTGAATTTTAGCTCTGTGGTTTAATTATCAACATAATTGAAAGTTAAACTACTTATATTCTATACCGCCATTTGGAGACTGATGTTTAACATCAATTCATCTCTTAAACTGTGGAAGAAAAGGAGTTTTGTGATGTTAATGGACAAATATAATGTGAATTATAGACAAAATATGGTTTTATAAATTCTACATTAAAAAAAGAAAAACCATACAAAGCTTAATTCAAATCAGAGTATCAGAAGGGACATAATTCATCTAGAAAGCCAGTGCTTTGTGCCTTTGTTTGCAGAAGATACTTAGCATACTCAAGCTGGAAAAGGCCACAGCCCACAATCATAATATAAAACAGCTTTATGAACGTGAACTACAAGTGGTACATAAATAGAGTTCCCTGAAAGACATTCTATACATGGTGCAGGACTTAGAAAAAAAAATCCTAGATATTCTGTTAGGTAAGATCTGGGTGCTCACTGACTTCTCAGTTTTTTGTCAAGCAAGCAGCAACTTCATTTAATTTTGACCCTTAAAAAATAATAAAGTAGTATTTGAGACTAGGAAATCTCCAGCCCTTCCTAATGGAAACAGGATGGTTTGCTACATGCTTTAAGATACTGAGAATATCAGAAAGATTCTCTGGCTTATGCATATAAAGCATTAATTCTGGTTGCTGTAATTTCACAATATCATGTAGTAATTAAATGTTGGACCAGCTCAAGTGAACACACAACTGTACACTGCCTGCTGAGTCTTATATGTTTTAGGCCCAGTACTCTTCAATGTCTTCACAAATGATTTAGATGAGGAAATAGAAGGGGAAGCCATCAAATTTGCAGATGACCCTAAGCTGGCAAAAATAGCCGGCACTCCAGAAGATAGGCTCAAGATCCAGATGGATCTTGACAGACTTAAATGTTGGGCCCTATCTAATAAAATGAAATTCAATGGTGAAAAAAGTAAGGTTCTACATTTAGGCAAGAAAAACCAAATGCACAGGTATAGTATAGGTGGTACCTTGCTCAATAGTAGTACCTGTGAGAGGGATCTTGGAATCCTAGTTGACAATCACTTAAATATGAGCCAGCAGTGTATGGCAGCAGCCAAAAAAGCCAACACAATACTAGGCTACATTAACAGAGTGGTAGAATCAAGATACATGAAGTGTTAATACCACTTTACAATGTCTTGGTAAGGCCACTCTTGAAATACTACATCCAGTTTTGGTCACCACAATATACCGTATATGCCGGTGTATTAGGCGACTCGGCGTATAAGATGACCCCCGTCTTTGTCGCCGAGCCGCATTCCTAGAACGTCATCTTATACACCGGAAACTATCAGTATTTCCGGCGTATAAGACAACTCGGCGTATAAGACGACCCCCATCTTTGGCGCCGAGTTTAGCGCTTGCAGAAGTCGTCTTATACGCTGGCATATACGGTAAAAAAGTTGTTGAGACTCTAGAAATAATGCCAGAGAAGAGCAACAAAGTTGATTAGTGGACTGGAGGCTAAAACATACAAAGAACAGTTGTAGGAATTGGGTATGTATAGAGTAGTGAAAAGAAGGACTAGAAGTGACATGATAGAAGTGTTTCAATATTTGAAGGGCTGCCACAAAGAAGGGGGGGGTCAACCTATTTTCCAAAGGCAAGACAAGAAGCAATGGTTGGAAATTAGCCAAGGAAAGAAGCAACTTAGAAATAAGAATTCTAAGTCAACCAGTGGAACAGCCTGCCTTCAGAAGTTGCAGGTGCTCCATCCCTGGAGGTTTTTAAGAAGAGACTGGACAGCCATGTGATTCTAATGGTATAGATCTCCTGCTTGAGGCAGAGGTTTGACTGGAAGACCCCCAACTCCAACTCCAACTCTGTTATTTTGTCATTCATATCGCTGAGGAATAAGCTGTGAACCTCGGTATGCAGATGCCAGGGTCGTCTCTTTGGATTTCAATTCCTGTGGAACAGACATTTAGGAGACATTGATACTGCATCCTGCAAGAGGATTGCTGCAGCAAATCATTTTGGTGTTTTTTGTGGGGGGGGGTTTTTTGTGTTGAGATATTGACTGCCTCAACATAAAATAAATGCCTCCTTTCCTTTCTTCCTTTGAATTATGTCAAAATAATCTGCAAAGAGCATTCCTAAGAATCACTGACATTTATAAAGGTTTTTTTTTATTTTGCTTTATGATTGCAATATTCTCATAAGCCTTACCAATGAAGTTCGAAGAGGAAATTCTAATTTTAAATGCACAAATGCTAATCTAAACACTTTGGCCATGCACATCTCTTAGCATATTAATTTCCAGCTCCAGTGGTTATGACTGTGTCTAGGGAAACATAAATTGTCCACTTTGTGCTTCAGTAGGACATTGTAGGGCAATTGTCTATACTGTTCTAAATGGAACACTAAGAAGAAAGTAAAACAGATAATTAGAACATATTCAGATGATACTAATACCTAAATCTCTTTTCATCTTTCAAAGTCTTTTCTATAAAAACTTAAATATTAAGTTTGAAAGATCAAAAGTGAGCATATTGATACTCCATATTCCCTAGAAGCCCTGATTATTATAATAATATATAACCAAATATATAAAGTTTGCAGTGAGAATCTGAAAAAATAAGGTTTAGCATGTTCTTAGAGAATTTTTGCCATACTTTTTCTATGGTAGGGAGGATGAACATAGTGGAATAGACATCACAGGAAGAAAAGCGTAGAACTAATTAGTAATTATCATTAGCCAATAAATGATCATTTATTATTTGTAAACAAGTGCTACAGTAAACTTTATAATTGTTTCTCTAGCTAGTTTCAGAAATTTTAGAGACCTCATTTAACTCAGTTTTGTAGGTCATTTTCACTACTGTCACTTACTCCTTTGTTTAAGGGAGAACAACATAGGCATTATTTTATAAAGTCCAGGAATACCAAAATAATGAAACATGTGTTGGAATGCCATGATGCAACATCACACTTTTATACTGGTATTGTAATGTTGCATACTAAGGGGTAGCATTTGCATCATGTCATCTGGGCATATGTTATAGCACCTGGTCCCTTTTGCAGATGCCTATAATCTCTGTATACTGACACCTAATTAATCAAGATTTGTGGGCAACAAGTATATGCATCAAAGCAAAGTGACCTTCTGAATGCCTATGTCCATTGACCATATAAACGGAGATTGATGACAGTTGGAGTTCAAAAATATCTGAAAGTCTACTGCAGTAAATACTCATCTTCTTTAATCCTTAACACTTAAGGAGTAAACACTTATGCATGATTTTCTTGGAAGAATTTTATTGAACACATCCAAGTGGGTCAATAAGGGTCTGTGGAACACAAAATGAGTCAGCTGATTTCTTGCTTAAACACCAGGGAGACAGGCCTAAATGCACAATATTGGGTATGTTCTAAGAGCATTGAAATATGATTCTGCGCATGATAGATGCGTCATGCACAGGCCACACTCACCCCGTCTCTGCAAAGGCAAAAAACATCATAATATGTCACAATACATCATGTGATGCAATTGAGTTTGACACCTGTGATCTAACTAAGGTTGACCCAATTTGGCTGATGGGAACATGCAGGGAACTGGAGGCCTGGCTTTCACTACTCCCAGAACTCTGACTAACATGAACAATGCTGAGGAATAATGGGAACTCCAGCTTGGCAAATTAGGAAGGTTACAGGCCTTCCATTTTTGTTCAAGGAACTCAGAGCAAAAAAGGATTCTGGAACATAGATGATTGCTTTCCAGAAGACTTAATCGTTGCATGTAAAATTTAATTGGAAAATACAGTTCAAGGGCAATATTTCCTTTGGGATGACACATATACAGCAAATAGTTGTTCACCAATATCAAAGTTAATTTTAGTATTTAATTAATTGGATCTTACAGATCACTAATACTGTCAAAACCTGAGAAACTCAAACTAAAGAACAATATGACATTTGGCAGCTGACCTGGGTCTCAAAGTGCCAGCCCTGCCTTTATCATGGTTCACCTTACGAGCAGAATGTATCAAGGCTCATGAGAGTCATTTAAATGTAGTGTGAAACCATAAAGGTCATTTTGCTCTTCAAGGCACATTTTCAAATGCTCCAATCTTTCTTGGATTGCCACTGTTTTCATGAATGATCTCAGCATTTTATACCTAGTAGCCTGGAAAGGTCACTTCATAGATAGCTCTGTAATGTTCATAGACTTCATTTGTTTGGAAACTATTTGTTGCTCTCAATATTACATGTCAGCTCAGCGATGTGAGACACAAAACAATCTTTGCAGAAAATCTCCTCTCTGCTTACTTACTTCAATTGTTGAACTTTATCCACTTTATTATAAAGTGGATAATTTTATTTAAAAACGATATAACTTCCACAGGTCTGTGAAATAGGCTAGTGAAAAGAACTATCTTCTGCAGTGCATTGTCATGCAGGTTTTCCAGATAAAAAAAATTATAATTCTTGCTTGCTTGCTTGTTTATTATTTATTTATTTATTTATTATTTGATATTTATCCTGCATTTATTACTTTATAAGTAACTCAAGGTGGCAAATATACCTAATATTTGTTCCTCTTCCTATTTTCCCCATAATAACCCCACCCTGTGAGGTGGCTGGGCTGAGAGTGACTGGCCCCAAAACACCCAGTTGGCTTTCATGCCTAAGGTGAAATTGGAACTCATAGTCTCCTGGTTTCTAGCCTGGTGCTGTCACTACAAACTGGCTCTCTTTTCTTCAAACCTAAGATGCCCCCCCCACACACACACACATAAGAGGAGAGAGAGAGATGTACTTCATGACTTCATGTTTAAAGTGTGAAATAATCCTTGCATTCAGGGTCCCAGAGTGGCTTGCCTCTGGTTAGTTCTCAGGAATGGAACTTCTACTCTCAGTTGATGAATCTAAAAAGAGCATCTAATTTATTGCTTCTGTGAATCACTCCTAGTCCTGCCTTATTGTACAAAGGACTCAGCTGCCTTGGAGTCAGAAGGCCTGTGTGTGCACTGCTGAGTGGATTCTTCTACTTGTTGTCCATTCAGAACGGTCTTTGAAAGGAGTTTCTCATATCAGTGGAAAGATAGCCTTCAACCTCAGGATTAGCATCAACAGGTCACAGCAGGAGCAGAAATAAGGACTGGGAAAAAGAATGGCAGGGATGAGTAATGACTTGTTTTACTTGCAAGTTTTATTTCACAATTTTAATAAACAATACTGGTATACATTTATTGACATGCTAGAGGATAGCATTTTGATATTCTGGTAACTTCTCAAGATGGGCATAAAATTATATAAAGCTGACTCTCGTCTGTGATTCCTTCTCTCTTCTGGATGCAGCTGCTAAGAATATGCAAAACATTGATGGGTGTTTCTCTTTGATGAAGATTCATGACTATGATGTGAAGTCTTCAGAACAGAACATCCTTGCCTGCTTCAGATTCAAATTGCGCACACCTCTATTCATAAGAAGCATATTCTTCACAATGCAATGCCCTCACTTCTGAAAGCAAAGCTGCCCTTTGGGCTTCATTTCCCTTCCATTTGAATTTCACATCCAGCACATCCAAAAGGCATCTGTGCATATGTGATTTGTGTGTAGAAATATCCTCCAACTCTGAAAATGCAGAATGAGATGAAGAGCCACATTAAGGAGAATTGCATCGTCACCATGGGGGGAAAAGCCTCATCAAAGCAAAGCACAGTCACTTAGCACAAGCTAGTAGCTGTCTTTTGTTCCATCAGCCTGAATGGGCATAAAAACACTAAATTCAACTGATGCTGCAAATGGAAGTTAACAATTTCATCTGAAATAATTGCAGAACATGGTATAACACTCTTGTTGCAGAAAGCAGATTCCTGTTGAATTTTAGGAAAATCTTTCTAACTGTAAAACTGACAATAGAAACAACTTCCAAAAAAATATATATTTTCTGAAAGTGTTCAAGCAAAGAGTGGACAATCATCTATCAGGAATGCTTTAAACACAATGCCTGCATTAAACAAACGAGGGCACAACTCCATGGCCTTCTAGCTTAATGCCTTTACATTGTGTTGGCTTCACAGTAATATCTAATGCAATCTTCAAAAAGCTGTTGCAAGTCAAAGGAATGATTGCAATATTATAGATATGAAGAACACCTGCACTTATGTAACTGAAAATTATCAACCTGGGACACATTTCAGAAAAATACCTAAGTTACCTATATAGAAACATGTTTACGCCAACTATGTATCATACAACCTTCCCTAACATGATTCTATAAGCTGTACAAAGATAGAATGAGAGGATAGGATATATAATAGCACTCCTTTGTGTAGTACATTGCAATAACCTCAATAGGAGTTTCCTAGAGTCAAGCAATATCTCTATCTAAATTATCTTTATTTCTGAAATACTTTACTCAAATACAGCAGGCTAAGTGCTTTAAATACTGAAGTATTACCTTTCACTGGTCCTCCACATGGAATCAACAAGTCCGTGAAGTTTCATTTGATGCAGAGGGCCACAACTGAGATAATTAGATAGGGAATTTTGTTCCTGTAACAGTAAAACTATTCAGAGCCAAGATGATTCCTGTTTTACTCTACAGTACACCACTCTGCTTTAGAAAAACACAATGCCTTTAGAAACCAGATAGTTTAAATTTATAGCAATCATTTTCCCTGCCCCTCAGTTGATCCCCAATACCCTACTGAGACTTGAATTTGTTGTGTAGTGTGAGTTCTGCTATGCAGGCATGGTGAAGAATAAATGTTGTTGGACAGTCTGGTGATTCTCATTTCTAACTGATCTCAGCTCTGCTTTTTGACAATTCAGAAAATACCAATTTCCACAAAGTAATTGGAGAAAAAGACATTATTCTATGCGATCATACCATGAAAAAAAAAGAAGGAACACTAACTCATTGCAACAACAATGGAAAATGATAGGGTTGAAGAAATCTTCCAGAACTTCACAACCACCAAGTGGCTGCTTAATGTATGCATACTAAGAAGGTACTGGCTGCTATAATTAACCCTTCCTGTGGAAGTGTTAGCATTAGGATCCTAATTAGGATTTCCTACTTTAGAGTCAGGATCTCCTTCCTTAGCCACTTGTATAAGAATACGGCCATAAAATAGTGCTTATGGAAGTGAGCCTTTGGCCCAACTTGTACATTTTCTTTCTCACGGAAAGGGAAGAAAAGAAAACACTTTGTGGCCTTCCAGTTCCATAGCTAACAATGATTGGGTTTTGAAGAATGTTGTTCCTGAGACCAAACAACCTAACCTTGATCTTGACTGGTAAGTTCCAAATTATGCTTCCTGAAACTTTTATCACACCCCTTTGGTGTTTATCTTTAAAACTACCTTTTAAAGATATTTTCTCACTCAACCAAAAGAGCATTTACATTAGTGTAGGTTCGGTGTCCTATTTCCAAACCTGGTGGAGGGATGCATTAATAACATTCCCAGTCTAGGTGGCTACTAAGATGCTCAGTTGCAGTCATCTAACTATTCTGTGGCTCATATTCTATTGCACTGCCCATTGTGTCAGGACTGGCAATTTACATTACTGAGCCCACTCCTTCCTTCTTAAGGAATGGAGCAGGACTAGCAGATTTTTCCAGAACAGCTTCAAAGAAAGTTGAAAGTTTCTACTCCATAGCAATCACTATCAGAAATCCATGCGCTTGAACACACCCGAAACCTGGATCAACTGGCTGTCATTTGGGGGCTAAAGTGATGTTTTCCAATGTCACTTACTACCTTATAGCTTATTATTTTATTCTTTTCCTATATGGGATTTATGCATATAGTTTGATTTCATATGTTTTACTTCAACATGCAAAATATTTCACAACATGCAAAATATTTCATTTGCTATGTGAAATATTTTAATTTGGTCTCTGGCTTCAAGTAAATAAATGGTAGACTTACCCAGGAGAATCGGTATTTCCAATTTCTTTCTTTTAGAAAAGATAACCCCCACAGAAGCATCAAGGAAATATCATACCAAAACTAATCCTAATCCTAAATTAAATACTTCTGGATTTTTGTTTGTATCTAAGAATGTTGAGATTATTAAAACTAGCTTAAAATATTCAGCCACCAGCACTTCCTTCTTCTCCATATCTCTAAATTACCACTTTGAAAGAAATTAGAAGCCTCTCTAGTAAAGGGAAATGTATAATTACATCGAATAATTAGGTCCTCCCTAATAAGTAAATCTATAACCCATGCACACAAAAATGGTCACTCCCAGTCTAGATCTTACTGAGCAATGTCCAACATGTCAAAGAAATAGATGTCTTCCTGTTCTCTACCTTTAGCCTGGAAGGTTTATCAATCCTCTGTAGTTAATGATGGGAACTCTTGGAGCATTTCAGAAACAAATGAAATCCATGTAATCTGTGACCTCCTCTGAATTTTACACTGGCTCCTCAATGCTATTGAAATGTTCTGCCACAGGTACTAAGAACTGATAGTGTCAATTTGTATTTGAAGGTTTCATTTATTATAGTCTTATTGTGAAAGTAAGCATATTGCAATAGTGGTGAATATCTGTAGCTCAGGTGTAGGATGAGGGCGAAGATTCATGTCCGAGCTTGTGGGTTGGTTTCTGAAAGTTTTGTTACCAGGCTAGGTAACCTCTTCAGCAGACTTTAGGGGATGTCGGTGTCAGTGTTCTTCTGTTCATAAAGGCTTTGTATGGTCAGTGGGTCTTGTGATGGATCAGGTGTGATTTATCAGTGAGAGTTTTATGATGGGTCTTGTGATGGGAAGGTTATGTCAGGTGAGGGTCATTGGCAGGTGAAGTGCTGGTTGGGGGGGGGACTTGCATGGGTTGGTTGAGGGTCAGTGCTGTCTCTGCTTGGCTGTGTGGTTGATTTAGTACTGAGGGTTTTGTAGGCTGGTTGAAGATCAATATGTCTGTTGGTGGAATTGCTTGTGGAGTGCCAGGCTTTGATGATCTCACAAGCATGGCAGGTAGTAGATGGCTGATTATTTTTGTGTTGCTCCAATTGAACTAGTGCTGTTTGGTGTCAGTGTGGGTAGACATTAAGGATTTTGGATTGTGATTTTTGACTGCCAGCTGGTGTTCGTGGATCCTGATTTTTAATTGATGTGATGTTTGTCCCACATAGAATTAGGTGCAATTGTTACAACTGATTTTGTAAATTACATTCTTTCTTTCATCCTTCTCTGTCTTGTCTTTGGTTCTGGATAATTCCTGGTGGAGTGTGGCTGTGGGTTTGTGGGCTATTGCTATTGATAGGGGTTGGAGAATTCTGGCTGTCATTTCCGACACCCCTTTTGTGTATGGTAGAGTTATTTTTTGCATGGTGGTTGACTCCCCCAAATACACAAGAATGTGATCTCCTTACACCCAATTGTGTCTCTACCTGGAACACCATTGTACAAACTAGCAAAAACCCTGCAGAGGAAACTCAGACACCTGGTCAACGACTCAACCCACTCAATAAACTCTCCAGAACAATTTTTTCAATGCATCAAACACACCAAAATCAATGGGGAAGAAATCACAATCTCCTTTGACATCACACACTCTTCACCTCAACTGACATTGACCTGGCTAAACAAACCACACACCACTAAACACCATATCCATAATGATGACACCACCACAGAACACTTCATGTCCATAGAAAACATAATGAAACTTCTGGATCTATGTCAACTCTACAACGAACCTGGCTGCAGCCATTTTCTTCATTCTAAGTTGCCACAGGATTGGGAGAGGTATGGAGGATTTCTTCTAGTCTAAACATCTTACTGTCCCATGGGAACCAAGGTCATTTCTGTCAGTTAGATAGGGGCTGGAACATTTAGTTAGAAAGCCCGCCAAACTCTTCTATTGGGGAACATAGCTAATTGCATAGCATTGGGGTGGGAAGTTCAGCTTTGTAATATTGTTGCTTTCTGAAGGGTACTTCAGATTTGGTTTCATTTTTGACCGTGCTGATACTATGTAACCAATAAACATGTTCTTGGAGGAAATCTCAATCCTCGGAGTTCTGATTTGTTTGGTCTTGCCTATCGGAACCTTGACACTATGCCTCAACACATACTTCAAGTTCAATGGAAAAATCTACAAGCAAGCACAAGGTATCCCAATGGGACCACCCATATCAGGCCTGATAATATTGAATCCATAGCTCTACCCACCATCCAACCAAAATTCTGGACATGCTACATCAATGACATCTTCATCATCATCAAATGCTCTCAAATTGAAGAAACACACCACCTACTCAATAACATATTCCCTGGGATCAAATGCACACGTGAAGAGGAAGCAGACAACAGACTCCCATTCCTCGACATTGGTATAAGGAGACTAGACAATGGAGAACTGAAAACCTTCATCTACCGCAAACCCACACATATCAACAAGATCCTCAGCAAGCAACCACCCCACCACACACAAAAGAAGCTGTATCCAGATCTTCTTCAGAAGGGCCAGGTCATAGTGCAGCACAACAACACTAAGAAAAGTGGAAGAGAAATGGCTGCTTGATCTTTCTCCCTAATGGCTATCTGAAAAACTTCATATTCTGACACACAGCACCCAAACCACAACATGCAAAAACTAACCCTATCATACACAAAAGGGATGTCAGAAATGATAGTCAGAATTCTCCAACCTCTAGGAATAGCAATAGTCCACAAACCCATAGCTACACTCCATCAGGAATTATTCAGAATCAAAGACAAGATACAGAAGGATGAAAGAAACAATGTAACTGTAACAATTGCAAACAATTCTATGTGGGACAAACATCACAAGACCCTGACCTGATAGGACCCTCACTTGATGTGACTTCACCATCATAAGACCTAATGACTACACAAAGCCCTTATAAACAGAAGAACGCTGATACTGACATCCCCTAAAATCCACTGAAGATGTTACCTAGCCTGGTAACAAAACTTTCAGAAACCAACTCACAAGCTTGGAGAACGAACCTTCACCCTTGGTAAGCATATTGCTTTAGAATTTAGTTTGCTGGAGTTCAGTCACATTTTTGTCAAGCAAATATGCCAGATGCAACTGTTGTGTTATAGTATTTAGCTGTTCCCAATGAACAAATGTATCAGTCTGATGCAAACAGAATTCCATGAAAATGTTTTGTTTAACATTGCTTGATACATGGTCATCTAACCCTTATTCTGATTACAGAATGTAAATCCTCATGTTTCCTCTGAGTTCTGAGATCATTCGTATGACTAGACTTGGTACAGAACTATATTTAGCAGATTCATTCCTATCTATCTTGTCTTTTATGTTGTGTTTATGAGCAGCTGTGAAGTTAAATGCTGTGAGTTGTATGGACTTAATTAATACTTCAGTTTGTATAGTGGAGTAAAGATCTCCTCTGACAAGAGGACTTGGATTGGTTTCGAAACTATTGATATGATTGCGGCAAGAGTTTGGCAACCCATCAAAACTGCATGTATTCCAGGCACCTGCAGAAAATATGCAAGCAACCAGATTATTGCTAAATGTCTTTATCATTACCTAATGTTATTTAGCTAGCAAAACAAGATTAATCAAGTAGCATTTTACTAGAGAAAATAACATCAGTTTGAAGCCCAAGGCTCTCATTTAGAAAGACATCACACAAGCTGCCGAAAGCAGCTTCTGCCCAATGAACCGATGGTGCACAATTGACAAGGTTGTGTGTGTGCCAACTTGGTAGATAACTTGCTCTCTAAAGCTCTACACTTTAAGCAGAATGAATGGACCAGCACTCTTCTTGGCCAACTGCACTGGCCTTCTGAGAAGCCAATGCTGTGTTTAAAGGAAAAACCCTGGGCTCCAGCTGAGAACCCTGACTAAGCCTGATGTGCTGAAATAATTTCATATGAACAGACGAACAACTGCAATCACAGCTGCAAAGCAAATGACTCTTCTCTGCCACACCCCATTTCTCCAAATTAGGGAAAGGGCATAAAAATGGCAAAGGTGAATCCCAGAAAACAGGTAAAAAGTGATGCAACTCAGGGGAGTAAAAATTCTTACTTGAAATATAGAGCCATGATGTTTGCAGAGACAGACCAGGAGGTGATATTAGTGATAAGCAGCTCAGTGAAAATGTCAACCCTGAGTGTGGCTGCCCTGAAAAAGCAACATCCATGCTGAGCATAATTAGGGAAGGAATCAATAACAAAATAGCCAATGCCATAACACCTTTCTACAAAGATATAATGCAACCTTATTTGGAATAGTGTTCTGGTTGCTTAACTGCAAAAGAGATATTGAAGATCTGGAAAGAAGGCAATAAAGGTCAACCAGAAAAGAATTGATGTCTTGGGCCTTCTGGTGTGTGTGTATGTGTGTCTGTGTGTCTGTGTGTGTATACACATACATGTGCCTTCAAGTCAGTTTTTGATTCCCTGAAGTTTTCTTGGAAAGTTGTTTGCCATTGTCTATTTATAAACCATCAAACATATACAATGAATTTAGTTGTTTCAACTGCAAGATTTACTATTACAATATATTGAAAAACTGAAATTCATTGTCCTTTGGATCAATGACGTCTAAAAGTGCAAAATTGCCTTTGCTAAAACATGAAAACATCCCAAGAAACCTTAAAAATTATTCAAGTAAAGTCTTTGCTACTTAGACTTGGTTTTCCGTTTATACAAATATCTCTCTGTGTTGAATGACAGGCTTGCTTATCAACTGCTTTATTCAGTGACTGACATTAGAACAGTGCTGAAAAATAATGTATGCCCTCATTTACAACCTTCACAAGGCTCCTCAGTCATGCGATCACCTTGACATTCAATACATATTTTCCTGTGCCTTACTTATTTTTATTTTTATTTCCCTTTGCAGAGGACAGAGATTGGAGATGAAGGGAGTATAAGAGAATAAGCAGACACACAATGGGAAATACACATCAAAGCAATGCACTGGTGCTGGCAGCCACAAGCACACTAAACAAATAGCTGGTGGTATTCCCCATTGTGTGACTGCTTATTCTCTTGTAATCTCTTCTTAATGAATATAAATATAAACATTAATTCCCTTCAACATCCTAGAAACTCCATCCCCATCAACTAGCCACTAAAAAGTTGTGATTGGGGTGGTTGAGGGTTCCCTGATTGCAAAGATCACTTAATTGAGAAAGATCTTCAGACATCTAAATCCAGGATTCAAGATGAAAACTAGGAGCCTTCCACAGTCCAGAGACAGGCAAACTCAGGCAGAACTTTTAGAACCAAAGACTCCTTGGTTCAGTTTGAGACCAGGAATCTGGTAAACCAAAGACAAATCCAGGGGAAAAATCAAGAGAAAAATGAGTCAGGTAGAAACCTGAGTTTAAACTATAACACAGCAAGGAAAACAAGACATAGCTGAAGTTGGAAAAGTTGTCCTCAAGATTTTCTTTCAGAGAGGGAGGTCAATAAATAAGCCACACTGCTTCACCACCCACATGCACAACTGAGGGGCCTTACTTATTGGATGTTCCCCTGCAGCCAGCTTCTTGGCCAATCCATCTGAATTTGGATCTTTAAGGGACATCTCTGTTTGGAGCTGGTTGGTGAACTTTAGAGTCTGAGAGATTATCAGAGGGTGCAGGCAGGGAATCCTGGGGGGTTGTTGGATTTGCTCAGCCAGGGGGGCAGCAAGCTTCCATACCCCTGGAATCACTTCTCCAGGAATATTGTTCCTGGAAGTCCCTGACTCTACTTCCTCCTCATCCTCATCAGAAGATGAGTCCAGTAGTACCATAATAGTGCCTCTTATAACATGTCTTACTCTCCTACTACAATTGTCAAATTAATACAGAAAAAAACCAAGGGATTATTTCATTAGTATGACCATGGTGGGTCTCATTACAGGTGGAGATGAGACAGCATACAGGGGGAAGGTACAAAAACTATCCTCATGGTGTCTAGAGAACAACCTGCACCTGAACATTGGCAAGATGAAGGAGATGGTGCTAGACCTCTGGAGGAAAAGAGAGGAACCTGCCCCACTTTACATCGGAGGGGACTGTGTGGAGACAGTTTCCTCCTTCAAATTCCTGGGAGTCTACCTCTGTGAAGATCTTACCTGGAAAACTAATACAGCCCAGGTGGCCAGAAAGGCCCAACAGAGACTCCACTTCCTCAGGGTTTTGCCGAAGAACAGGGTAGAATGACGACTCATGACGACTTCTTCTTCCGGTCTACTATTGAAAGCGTTCTCACATATTGTATTGTGGTTTGGTATGCTAGCCTGACAGCCGTGGACAACAAGGTATTGCAGAGGATGGTGAGCACGGCACAAGACATTGTGGGCTGTTCCCTGACTCCACTGGATGACATTGCCAGGGCCTGTTGCCTTGGCAGAGTGAGGAAAATTCTCAGGGATGACTCACACCCTGGTTGGTACCTTTTTACTCTCCTACCATTGGGTAGGAGATACAGAAACATAGCCAGCCGTACCAACAGGCTGAAGAAGAGCTTTTATCCATGGGCTGTCAGGCTTCTGAATGGGACATAACTTTATGCATGACAGACTCATGAGGCCGGCATGATGTGCAATTAGTTCACAGGGTGAAATAAGTTGGGGGTTTGTAGTCACTGTGAGTTTGTGGTGAGGGGGGGCACAGAGGGAGGCTCAGCCAATTTCACTGTATACATGTTATACTTTGATAATAAAAGGTTTATTATTATTATTATTATTATTATCAGTGATATTTTTTCCATATATTTGAGCTTTGTGAATGTTGCTGATCAACTATATTTTATAATATTACATATGTATTTTGAGTAAAGCAGAGTCAATAACTATTTTCACGAACTATGGAAAGTTGAAAGTTAGGTGAATCTTGTAGCATTTTTTTTCCCTACTAACACATTTTATTAAAAGGTATGAGCTTTCATGAGCAACATCTTATTTCATCAGTTGGATGGGTAGTTCAGACTCCTGACTGCCTGGTTGAATTCCCTCATCTGAGCATCTCTGTCAAAAAGGGGAAGCATTCAGGAGTTTGAATTACCCACCCAACAAAAATAATAAAAAAATCCATACAACCTGATTACTTCCTCTATTAAAAAGTACACTACACAAAAACAGAACATCATTGGTTGCCTCATACAACTCATAGCTCAAATACTCAATAACATTATTAATAAGCTACAACCCATACCAGAGAATGACACAGCGCTTTCTCAGGCACTGGATGGCTGGCCAGTACTTGCATACAATCACCTAACCTGAAGAAGAACTACAAGAAGCAACACAACAAAGATGCCAGCATGACAATCAGACTACTTTCCCCCATAGTTACATCATCACTGGCCCAAATAAATTCAGATACCTTCATATGCTCTTTCCTCTAATATGATTTATGCAAAAATCTGCAAGCGATTCTCTCTGCATTCTACAGAGGACAAATGGGACAGACTTTGCACACAATAATTAATGGATGAAAGTTTGACATCAGGACACAAAACAAAGACAAAATAATACAGCAACATTTCAATTGCTCAGTTAGAGATCTCAAAACAAAAAATGAGACTTTAACAGCTCCATTGAATGAGAGATTGCCAAAAACACTTAAGTACCTAAAAAAATTCAAGCAATATCAAAAGGCCTGAACAAACCCAATGGGTTTTTAACACATTACAATTGTTAATTAATAAATTACTTTAATCTGTCCCACATGTAACCTGCATCTTGCATACCATGCTATCTTCCCCTTTCTCCAATTTATGTCCTACATCAGTCTAGCTATTTTATGCCTTTAATGAAATGTGTTAGTTGTAAAAGATACTGCTGGATTTCTGATCCTCCCCCCCTCCCTCCCTCCCTCCCTCCCTCCCTCCCTTCCTTCCTTCCATAGGCTAGCATGGCTCTCATCCTATAATGTCATGGAATGTTGAACATCCATTCATAAAGAAAACACCAAAGTGAAAGGAGGGGATGGGAGAAAGGAGACTATGAGATAGTACAGCCAATTAGAAATGCTGCGATGCATTGTTATAAAATATATGGATCAGGGCCTTTGGTCCTTTCTGTGTCCTATACCTGGTATCTCTGGGAAGAGTTAGGAAGGAATCTTAAGCAAAACCTCATGGCCAAACAGAATTGACAATATCAATTCACTGAATCAATTCTCAGGGTCAAAATAAGCACTTCACTACGTTCTTATATTTTCCTGTTTCCCCAAAGTGTAGCTCATAATTTTATTAGAGATGAAATAAAAACTTCCAATGATTAAAGAGCCAAGCAATATAGCAGGTCAGGGCAAGGTGGTTGTGTACACAAATTTACAAGTAATTTGTAATGCAAAGTAATTTCTGCCAATATGCATATATAAAATGACCTCTTCAGATGTGAGCCTGTTGTGCAATATTAGAGAGAGATAATAAATAAATACCATCTGCAGCATTTACCATTGTATATAAATGAATGATTCAATCCACAGCTTAGAAATTGCAGTCTGTAACCAATTCCATCTCCTTAATAACACATAAACTCCAACTCTTTAGCCTTCATTTGTTTTGATCATGCTATATACCTCATAAAAAATATTCTTGCAATCGGTTTGCCAAAGCTGTGGAATGTTAATGAACTTCTCTTTTTATTCAGAGGAGGAAAATAGGTCCATTTTTGGTGCAATAGCATGATGAAACATGTGTTTAACTTTGCCCAATACAAGAAATACATAAATTCACAGATGCAGCACCACTGGCAAGATGAAATGGCATCAAGTGGAACAGGTGATAACATTTCCATCCTGTGCTGCTGCTGCTGAACCCATAGATGCAGGGATGGCTTATAAGAACATGTAAGTTCTGTCACCACCTCTGAGAGGGGGAGAATTCTATGACTAATTCTAGGATCATTTCCCGGGCCCACAGTGGCGGCTTCCTGGGTTTGTTTGTGGGCCCAGGGGTTGATTTTTTTCTCTGGGCTGCTGGTTCTGTACTTGGCTGCATGGTGCCCCTCCCTTCTGCACTTCAAGCAAACAATTGAGTGTAGCTGTGGGCCTTGTCAGTATTTTTGGGGCACCCCACTTCTCGGGGGGGGGGACTTTTACCACCCATGTCCTGGTCAGTGTTTGTTCTGGGCCAGGTCAATCTCTACTTCCTCTGCCAGGACATGCCATCCATGGAGGGGCTGTATACACAGGTGTTATAAATTTCTTCACTCAGCCCATTCTTGATGCAGCTGATGAGGAAGACTTGTAGTCAGTCGATTAGTTGACACTCCAGCTCACAAAATTCTTGGGTGTATTTGGCCACCCCCCTTCTCCCTTGCGGGATAGTTTTGATGTGGTCCCTGGCATTGCGATTGGCCAAGGAATTTTCAAACCACTTGCAAAAATCAGCCATGAAGTGGTTGAAATTTCTCAGCTCTAGGATGTTGTCATTTTGGAGGGTCACCATCCACTGGGCAGCTGATCCCTCTAGGGCCATGGTAATGCATCTCATCTTGGCTCCTTCAGTGGGTATTTCTGGGCCATACTCCACCATGTAGGTCCAGACTTGGGCCAGGAAGAATCCCAGTTGCTGGGGATCTCTGTTAAACTTCATACCCAGGAGGGTGTCTTGTGGGCTCTTCTTTCCCCTGGGGCTGGTCCTGCAGGTGCTCCCTGCCAGGCAGCCCCCCCCCCAGTGCTGGGGTGGTGGCTGCCACCTCTTTTGGGCTGGCTGAGGTGCTGGCCATCACAGCACATTTGAGCCACTTTGAGATTCTGAAAGGCTCCCCACATGAATTTTATGGCCTCCCAGAGGGGGCTTCAGGTTTTAATTTCTTCTTGGCAATTCCCTCTCTTGAGTCAACATTGTATGCATGGTCCCCACGGTAGAAGTAATATCCTCTCCGGCTTCACCAAAATTGCAGTTTCACCTAATGTCAGGCCTGCCCCAAAACAGGGGACAAACTGTTTTATTTTGCTGCCTTAATGAGCTCTGCACAGTACTACAGAAGCTTTCTGCAGCTTAATTTTTTCCTAGTATGTCCCAACAACATTGCCTTCATCTCATCCCCAGGGCTGGCAAGGGAAAAAAGAGGATGCTAGGGTATGGTTGTGCTCCAATTCTACAAAAGTGGGGAGAGGCCCTTAGTCTATCTGTAAAACAATCTCATTCCAGACACTGAAGATGTATTGCAGGTTCATAGATCATGTTAAAATGTCTAATTCTTTATTAAATGTACAGGGTAAAGTAATATGGAAATATATTTTAACTGAATGGGTTTTTCTTGTTTTAAAATTTCTTTAGTGTATCCCTTATTTTTCTGCATAAGTAAGCATCAAATCTCGTTTTAAGATAAGATAAGATAAGATAAGATAAGATAAGATAAGATAAGATAAGATAAGATAAGATAAGATAACCTTTATTGTCATTTTTATACTGTGGGCACAATGAACACATCAAAAATGAAATTTAGTTGCCCATTCTCAAAGTGAAACACATACATGACACACACTTAAACATACTATGAACAACATAAACAAATATTTATCAATGTTCCCTGTTTAAAAAGAATGTTTGGCATTCTGTAGCCTTGAACTGTTAATGAACATGAACAGACAAACATTTCTTTATCTATATATATTTTATTAAAGGTATTTTTCTTACTATAAAATACAAATAGAAATAAAGAGAACGAGAAAATGGGAAAGTTAGAATATCAACTTTTTAGCTATGCCAATAATAACCACTAGCCATTTATATAACAATAACACACTTAGCTGTCAAAAACCGAAGTCAAAGTTTCATTATTTTTTCTTTCGTACCAAAAGTCCAGAAGCGGTTTTCAAATTACTATTTACATTTTTGTCCCTAACTAATGCAACCAGCTTGGCCATCTCCACCAGTTCCATCAACTTTTCAATCCATCCCTCCATTATGGGGGTTAATGTTTCTTTTAATTCCTGAGTGTACAGAA
This sequence comes from Crotalus tigris, assembly GCF_016545835.1. Lineage (NCBI taxonomy): Eukaryota > Metazoa > Chordata > Lepidosauria > Squamata > Viperidae > Crotalus > Crotalus tigris. The sequence goes on along the minus strand of NW_024098059.1, from coordinate 662,614 downwards.
TTCTTGTAGCCATCAACATGTATGTATAACAGCAGGGTTCTATTTTTTTCCCAATTCTTTATCGAGGAGTCCTAAAAGAAAAGTTTCCATTTTCCATTGTAAATCCATTTTTAAAATTTTCTGAATAAAACTATGGATATATACCAAATATTTTGTTGCCTTGTCACAGGTCTGCCCCGTATGATAAAAAGTACCTTCCTTATACTTGCATTTCCAACAAATACTTGAAATACCTTTATACACCTTTGATAGTTTATTTGGCAACAAATACCACCAGTGCATCATTTTATAATCTTTTTAAGATGAGAATTTCAGTCCTTTGGTCCACATACTTTCTCATTGCTCTAACATTATATTATAACCAAAATTTCTTGCCCATTGAATCATGCTATGTTTAACATATTCACTTTCTAGGTTTAAATGTAACAATATTTTATAAATCTTAGCTATAAGATGTTCGTCATTGGTACAGATATCATTTCAAATTCATTTTTAGAAATCACGTTTTTTTAATCTAAAGTGAACCTTTCTTTTAACTGTAAATCAGTCAACCAATGACACCTACAACCTTCTAGTTCCAAATCTTTTCTTAATTTAAGGGTGGGTCCACCTTGAATGAAGGATATTATTTCACTATAAATCCACCAATTAGAGTTCACTGCCATTTCTTTCCTAAAAGAAGAATGGGCAAAATTTTCTGATTTGCATAGATGGTGCGGGAGGTCTTACAGGGATTGCCCTCTTAATCTGAAAAAGAATTTCCTGGTAGGTTCTGATTCCTGTATAAGATGGTTGTTTCTGTGACTTCACAGGTATTTTGTATGGGATTTTTGAATGTCTGGAATACAAACATAGATAGAAGTTAAAGTACTCTTTTCTTGCTGATGCTGTCAGTGTATTCTGGTATTCAGTCCATCCTAACTTTCACAGGCAATAGGCATCTGAAATGATTCATCACAGTCCCACATCTGTATAAAAGATTGGCTTCAATTGAAGTAACTGCATGTGATTCAGTTTAAATTCTGGTGTCTGAAGATAGTAAAGCTTTGACATATTACACAGCAAGACTGTGACCCCCAAGCAAGCAGAAAATAAATATGGAGGAGAACACTCTGAACATGCTAGAAGCCATCAGTGCATCCCTATTATTCTATCTTCTAAGTATGGAATTTTAGTTGACAGTCCTTGGAATGCTTTGACACTACTTCAAAGGGACATATTTTGACTGCCTCAAGATGTTATACTACTTGCTTAAAGAGAAATCGAAATGCAATATGGAACAGTTGTGATGAAAATCAACATGGGGCTGCACTGAAAAAAAATTGTCTAAAAGGGTTCCCTTGCTCTGATTCTGTTCTATTGTTATGTGGCCCCTGATGCAGCAGAAGAAGAGAATAACAGAGTTGGAACAAACCTTGAAGGTCTTCTAGTCCAACCTCCTGCTCAAGCAGGAGACCCTATACCATTTGAGACAAGTGGCTATCCAGTCGCTTTTTGAAAGCCTCCAGTGATGGAGCACCTACTATGTCTGAAGGCAAGCCATTCCACTGGTTAATTGTTCTCACTGTTAGGAAATTCCCCTTAGTTCTAGATTACTTCTCTCCTTGATTAATTTCCATCCATAGCTTCTTGTCCTGCCTTTTGGTGCTTTGGAAAATAGGTTGATTCCCTCTTCTTTATGGCAGCTCCTCAAATATTGGAACACTGCTATCATATCACCCCTGGTCCTTCTTTTTACTAGACTAGACATACCCAATTCCTGCAATCATCCTTCATATGTTTTAGTTTCCAGTCCAATAATCATTCTTTTTGCTCTTCTTTGCATTTTTTCCAAAGTCTCAACATCTTTTTTATAATATGCAAATACTTCTTCTATCACAAATACATCTTGTATTTAATATATTTAATTTAATTAATAATTAAATATGTTAATTTAAATAATTGCAGTTGGGAATCCTTGTAATAAGAACAATAAAGCAACTTAACTCTCTAAGCTACATGGAAAGACATATTCCAAATATCAAATTTGCCAGACTGAATCTTCAAGGACCTATAGATGAGCATTAAAAAGGACACAATCAAAGTCTTCCTGTAAGGACCCACCCCACTTTGCATCTTAAGAAGACAGAACTCTTGGAATAATTCTTCCAACAGGAATCCTTTATTAAGAAGAAGTGGTTGCAGGCATGCTAGACAGGACTTGGGGTTCAAGCTCTCCCATTCGAGGTTTTAAGGGGTTCCCCAGTAGTCCCACCCAATCACCCCCCCTTCCAGTGATAGTTTCAGGCATCACAATCCCACCCCTTTCTTCCTTTCTTCCGTCTGGATGGAGACTTCAGATAAACTACATGAAAGGTAAATAGCCTCCTTTGTTATGATAAACACATTCAAACTCTTTGAGGTTGCAATAAACACATTCAGTTCCTTAGAAGTATACTGAAGGAAGTGAGGGCCATAAAGCCCCTTCGTTCTCCCCCTTCTCTCCCTCTTATGGCAGAATCCAGAGAAGGCAGAATTGGGGTTTTCTATATTTGATAACTAAAGATGAAATATAATTGGATTCTGACATCCGGCCCCCTCAAAATAAGAGAGATCCACCTGGAAGAAACAAAACAGGTATAAAAGTTAGTCAGGCTTGTTAGGGTACTCTGTGTGAAACTTCTTCAATAGCTTCAGGGCTCTGACATGACGTTTATGGACCCACTCGTTTTGTGAGGGAGGAAGGTGTTTCCAGGCAACTAGGTACTGAGTTGCTCCATGATATCTCCTAGAGTCAAGGATTTCCTTTATTTTGAAGTGTTGTTCTCCCTCCACCATGATTGGAGGTGGTGGTGGTGGGGATTTCTGGCCATAGAGGTGACTGATGCTCTCTTTTCAGCAAGCTGCAATGAAAAATTGGGTGTATTTGCCTGAGATTTTTGGGTAATTCTAATTCTACTGTTACTGGATTTATGATTCTTTTAATTGGAAAAGGTCCTATATATTTTGGTCCAAGTTTTTTACAGGGCTGTAGGGACTTTAGGTATTTTGTAGATAAGTACACCATTTCTCCTATAATGAATGGTGTAGGCTCAACCCTTTTTTTATCGGCTTGTGCTTTGTATGCCCGCCTAGCTTCATCTAGTGATTTTCTGACTATTGGCCAGGTGTTTTGTAGGTTTTCCATCCATTCTTTCAGTGAAGGGATCGTTGGTTCTTTTGGGGTTAACTCTGGCATAGGGTTGAAACTTTGACCGTTGGCTATTTGAAAAGGAGGGTAGCCTGTGCTGGAGTGGACTGCATTATTGTAGGCAACTTCTGCAAAAGGAAGTAAGTCCGTCCAATCACTCTGTTGGAAATTTAAAAAACATCTCAAATATTGCTCAAGTACGAATGACAACGTTCCGTTTGTCCATCTGTCTGAGGGTGATGGCTAGATGTCAGTCCCTGAGTGGTCCCTAAGAGGGATAAAAATTCCTTCCAAAATGCAGACGTAAATTGCACTCCCCTATCAGAGATGATGCGTTGGGGTGCCCCGTGCAATCTGTAAATGTGCTGGATGAAAAGTTTTGCTAAGGCCTTTGCAGTGGGAATCTTTTGGCAAGGGATAAAGTGCACCTGTTTGGAAAACAAGTCCATGACTGTCCAGATAACAGTATTCCCATTGCTTTCTGGCAATTCCACTATAAAATCCATGGCTATTTCCCTCCAGGGGGCTAAGGGATTTGCCACTGGTTGTAATAGCCCTGGCGATTTCCCTTGCAACCTCTTTGCAGATGCACATGTTGGGCAGCTGGCAATATAACTTTCTATGTCCCTTTTCATGGATGGCCACCAAAATTTCCGTTTAATTAAATGTAAAGTTTTTACAAATCCAAAATGCCCTGCTGATTTTGTGTCATGGCAAAGGTGCATGAAAGTGACTCTTTGAGTTGTTGGTATATATAACTTTTCACCTACCCAAGGCAACCCGTCTCTCATTGTGCACACATTTTTGTTTTTCTGGAACCATTCATCTGTTTCCAAACTTTTTCTGAATTCAATTCCAGTTTGGCTGTCCAGTTGTGGTTTTAATTTGGCTTGGGTTCTTGCGGTTACTGGTGCTGCCAGTTGTGACTCTGCCATTATTGGTCTAGAGTCTGTGGTTCGTGTGCTGTTATATTGAGGCATGCGAGACAGAACTCTTGGAATAATTCTTCCAACAGGAATCCTTTATTAAGAAGAAGTGGTTGCAGGCGTGCTAGACAGGACTTGGGGTTCAAGCTCTCCCATTCGAGGTTTTAAGGGGTTCCCCAGTAGTCCCACCCAATCACCCCCCCTTCCAGTGATAGTTTCAGGCATCACAATCCCACCCCTTTTTTCCTTTCTTCCGTCTGGATGGAGACTTCAGATAAACTACATGAAAGGTAAATAGCCTCCTTTGTTATGATAAACACATTCAAACTCTTTGAGGTTGCAATAAACACATTCAGTTCCTTAGAAGTCTACTGAAGGAAGTGAGGGCCATAAAGCCCCTTTGTTCTCCCCCTTCTCTCCCTCTTATGGCAGAATCCAGAGAAGGCAGAATTGGGGTTTTCTATATTTGATAACTAAAGATGAAATATAATTGGATTCTGACACTTCCTTTGTTTAGGGGCAGTAATAGTAAAGAGACAACTGGGTGCTGGATAATTTTTTCCTATGAAATCTAGAGCATGGTAGCTAGAAAATAGACAAAGCCCTTTGTGCAGCCATGTCGCTAATCTACTGCTAATCATTTTCCTGAATTCCTGAAATCCCACAGTTGCCCTTACCCAAATGAGCAAATTTCTTTCCGTGGTCCTCTTTCATGCATACTGAAAACCTGAAATCGTTTTATTTTTAATCAAATGGAGAAAAAAAGCCCACCAAACCACTATGCTTACATCTCAGATATTCTTGATATAAGAATTCAAATAACATATATAAGAATAGAGGGAGATTTATTTGATGATCTAAAAGTGCTGGTCTATAGTCTGTAGAGATATGTAACTAAAAATGGTGAAATAGCTAAACCACAGCCAGGGTACCAAGAAAAAAATATTAGAAGGAACCCTAGTGAGTAGTAAATATTTTAGGAAAACTACATTAAAAAAAATCTATCTTCCTCTAATATAAAAGCCACCTTTGGAGACTCCCAGGTTAAGATTAAAAGGTTTCCATAAAAGCTCCACTCAAAAAAAGAAAAGAAAAAAGAAAGAAAGAAAGAAAGAAAGAAAGAAAGAAAGAAAGAAAGAAAGAAAGAAAGAAAGAAAGAAAGAAAATGAGCAGTCTTTTACAATAAAGAGGTAGTGAATGCCTGACATATTACCAGTCCGTTTCAAGGCTTCAGTGATACCTGAAGACAAAGTTACATGAGAAAACAAGCCACACTTCAAGAAAAGATGCTGATCCCTGTCTAATGTCACCCTTGCGTCAAGCAGAGCTCCCCATGATAATATAGCCGTGTCCATGCAGTTTTCTTAATAACAGTATAGAATTGGTTTGCCATTTCATTCTGACATTTTTTGCTACTGCCAGTCTAGCCTCCAGTCCCAGGATTTTATGATAGCCTTTCATCTGCAGATGTGCATAGAATAACAAGAATAACAAAGGTGCTTAGCTCTGGGCATGTAATTCACACACTGTTCTTCATAAATCCTGTCACTACCTTTTGGATTGTCTGGGTTTAGGCAAAAGGGCAACTATTTGCTTGGTCCAGGTCTTCTCACTCGAAGTGGAAGCAGATTTGGAATCTCTAGATATAATAAACAGAATGATTTGGAAACTGCTTTTTTACATAAGAAGATTGTGCCTAAGCACAAAAGTGCATGAATATACAGAAAAGTACACAACTTTAATGTTACTGCCAGCATTCCGTCTATTTTCCTTCTGAAGGCACACACATTAATTTAGTATTGGACCCTATCTAACAAAATGAACTTCAGTAGTGAGAAAAGTAAGGTCCTGCACTTAAGCAGGAAAAATCAAATGCAGTAGTAAGAGGAATGTGAGAGGAATCTTGGTGTCCTAGTGGATCATCACTTAAGTATAAGCCAGCAGTGTGGTGCAGTTGCTAAAAAAAAAGCCAGTGCAGTCCTAGGCTGCATCAAGATCACAAGAAATGATAATACCGCTTTATACTTCACTAGTGAAGCCACACTAGTGGATATAGTTCTGGTCACCATGACAGAAAAAAGTGCTGAGACCCTAAAAAGTGTGCAGAGAAGAGTAACACAGATGATAAGGGGTCTGGAGACTAAATCCTATGATGAACAGTTGAGGAAAAAAATGTATGTCTAGCCTATTGAAGAGAAGAATTAAGGGTGATTTAATAGCTATCTTCTAGTACTTGAGGAACAGTCATAGAGAAGAGGGCATCATTAATTCTCCAAAGCACCAGAGGGCAGGTCAAGAAGTAATTGGGAAACTTGTTAAAAAGAGATCTAACCTAGAAGTAAGGATTATTATTTATTTATTTTTTGACAATGAGAACAATCAACGGAATAGCTTGCTTCCTGGAGTTGTAGGTGCTCCATTTTCCAAAACAGACTAGACAACCATTTGACTGGGATTGTATAAGGGCTCCTGCCTTGAGCAGCAGGTTGGACTAGAAGACCTCCGAAGTCCCTTCCAGCCCCATGATTCTATGTTCAAAGTCCAATGTGTCCACAGGACCTTATTAAAAACAGCACTAATCTACCCTTCTAGGCAATCAGGCAATAGAAAGATAAGCTGCAAAAAGTTCTCTTTTCTTCTGTCTGGTTTATGTATGGTTTATTGATGGCCATAGCACTTCCTGTTGATGTGCTATGGCTGAAAAATGCCCCATAGCCAAAAGATACTGGATCAAGGAATGGGCCCCAACAAAATCATGGGCCCCAGCAATGCTGTTAATAGAGCACAGGTGAATCCTACTAGACCTCAGGTGGCTCATGCACTATTTAAAGCCCCATGGAACCTTTTCCAGTGGGGATCTCACTCAGTGGTGATGCACAAGGGCTGGAAGAGACATCTGGTTAAGACATGAGGTTAAAACATACAAAATGTCTTTGGTTATATGAGCCAGGGACTTATTCTAATACGTCTTGTTGCAGTGAGTGAATGTGACCCAGATGAGTTGGTATATTAGATAAAGTATTAAGCCCTCATCCTTGGCCATGCCTAGGAGATGGGCAATATACTGCTGGCACTCTGGAGAATCAGTCAAGAGAGGGATAAGTAAGTAGAAAGATGGAGGAGAGAGGGAGGAGAGGAGGAGAGTGAGGAAGAAGAAGGAAGGGGGAAGTGAAGAGATGAGAGGGGGATGCGGTTTGGGGGGAAATGGGTGAGCAATGCCGGAATTTGTGTGTTGTAATTTATTTTTTTATGTATCTGAATTTTATCGGATTGTAATCAAAATAAAATAATAAATTAAAAAAAAGACTAACTCTCATTCCCCCTCAGCAGCAAGTCAGGGAAGTGCATGAAAAAAAGATTCATCTTAAGTAAAAGGCGTTTCTCAATCAAGTCAGTGCTGAGACATGAGCAATGGGCGTCACCAAGTTGCCTGTGCTGGAGAACTCTTTTTGATATTGTCGGGCAACCACTGCTAAGACTTGGCACTTCTTCATTGCCTGGTGTAGGGCACGAGCAGTCTACCTACACAACCTCACCTTCAACCTAAGCCAATATTAGGAGGGCTGTAAGAGATCCTTCCTATGTACTGAACCGGACGAATGTATGCCCGACTTCACATTCAAGGAGTGAGGCAACCTCCAGTCCAAGGAACTATATTTTCTTTTTTTCCATCCAGAATCTTGTTTTCCAGATTCTGTCTCAAGCAGGCCATTCTGGATGAGGGAAAGCAAAAGGAGAATACAGATTTCGCTCCATGCACAGATCACTCAAAGCACTTACTCTGTGCATAAAAGGTTTTTTGCATCACTGCTTTTATCCAAGAAGCAACCAGCATCATTCCTATTTAGCTTCTGAGCCCAGGAAGGGAAGCTAGAAGCTACTACCTGCTACTACCTTGTGCCTGTTTCCACTTCTTCTTCCTTCCCCTTTGCCATTAGTAGAATCAGCATGGAACTGAGACTTGCATGGGGTAGCTAGCTGACCTGCAGCTATATCTTTTGGGAATTCTCCCCAGGCCATAGGCTGAACTAAAGGGAACTCCAACCTCCGCCTGCACTAGGAGCATAGGCAAGAGAGATCAGAGCTCTAGGGCAGCCTGCTCTCTCTTCTCTCTTTCAAGCAGAACAGCTCTTACCTATGTCACAGCACAGCTTTCAGGATTAATTAGTTAATGTTTGTAGAGATCTCTCAAAATGCAAAGCTTTGTGTAAATGTCAGCTCTTATTATGAGTAAGCAGCTTTTCAAAGGCAAACCTCTCAGTGCAATGACATGGAAGCTAAGAGGAATCACATTTTTTGTTACCTATAAGGATCTGCTCAGAATTATCTGGGCTTAAGTAAAGCACATTCTCTTGATTTACACAGAAATGGTGCCCTTTGCCTCAGTTGAGTGCAATCTAATAAAAGACAAATCCTGTTTGAAAAGCTTTGGCACTGCACCAGGACATGGGGGAGACCAAATAACCAGCCAGGGTATGAGTCACTCAAGGTAATACGTGGAATATGCAGGCTTGTCCTGGTGTGGTATTTCAAATGTTCTTTCCTGAAGTGCTCTTTGCTTCCAAGACACCCTTTGGATTCATTGGCTGAGGAAGAACCTTCAGCAGCATGCGCCACAGCTGGGAAGCCAAATGAATGTTCTTCCACTTTATCCCTTGAGGAGGGCAATAGTTTCGCAAGACTGAGTTAAGGCAGAAGGCATTTTATAGAAATGAGATGGAAGGATCTGCGTGCCTTATTGCTCATATCAATGAGAAAAAGTGTTCCCTAGCATTTCACCAGACATATCTGCAGAGCCTAAAGAATAGGAAACAGCTGGTTCCTACTTCCAAGCCTTGGCCCCAGTAGTGTTTTCCAACATATTGCCTTTGTTAACACTTTGCTCAGTGTCACAAGAATATCCAGAAAGAAGAAAACACAGTAAATTTTAGTACTGCATTCTCATTCTTTGGGAGCAGGTGGGTTTATACTAGTGATGATGAACCTTTTGGGCTCAGTGTGTCGTTATATAAAGAAACACCAAATTATTACTAAAATGAAATATGAGTAAAACAAACTATTTCGGAAGGTCCTGAAGCTGTGCAAGAGCACACCCCATTTTCACACAGCCTTTGCAGCCTCCAAAACTTACACAAGAATGGGTCCTGCTTTTAGAATAGTTATTGAATGTTGGTAAACACTGGTGTATCACCTAAAATGTTGTGGCGTGTCACCTTTGACACATGTCATAGGTGCACCAGCACTGCTTTATGCTTTGCATCATCAGAATGCATTTATGTTAATGGTTTTGGAAATGTGTTCACATGCTACACAACTCAAGGAAAAGTTTCCAGTGTATCAAGGTGCTAAGGATTATTTCTTATAAGTGGTTCAAAATGGATTATCCTTAATGGTGCAGCAGCTTGCTAGCTTCCATGCTTCCCAAAATGACAGAAAGGAAAATCAAAAAGAGGGCAAAGAGATTCTTAGATTTGACTAACTCAAAATACATTGACTAACTTAAAATAACACACAGCTACCACACAACAACATGTGGAAAAAGTTGGAGAACCCTCTACAGAGAAAATGTGCAAAAGAATTCTAGGATAAACAGATATAATGTAGATGTTTTTATCCATTGCTTTTTTTAGAATACAATGAGCAGATTGTAGTACAATGAGCAATTATGGATTCATAAAGCTAAATGTTGCCCAGTTACTTGTGACAGTCCAGTGCTGGTGTGATCATTCCCTTAGGGCTGGCAGATGGTCATGGCAAGCATTTGGCAAGCCACTGCCAGACATGGCTGTGACAAAGTTGCATCATCACTATGATAATTCAAGGAGAGGCAACTCATTCTCCTCCCCCTCCAACTCCTAATAGGAGACCAATGAAGTTAGTCACATCCAAAAGTATTCGAAGAAATAGAAAGTGTTGTGTATGCAGGAAATACTTTAAAATATAACTATATGTGAATAATAACAAACAATAATAATTAACTTTACAAATGTAGCAAGACATAAAAATATGTAAGACATGTATTAGTCACTGTCAGCCTGACTGTCATTGCTTCCCTTCAAGCTTGCTGCCAGCTGCCATGGAAACAATGGGAGGGAAGGAGCAATGGGCTTTTGGGAGGGGAAGCGGGCAGGTGGTGTGAGAGTGGAATTGCTGAGAAGCTATAAGAGGCTTTGACTCAAAGAGGCCAGCTTGGATTGTTTAACGTCTTCAAGGCCAGCCATCCTGGGAACAGCATGCATGGAGCACCTGGACCAGAGACATTCCCAAAACATCTTCCTGGCTGATCATTGGACTCTGGTTGCTGGACTACTGGGGGTGGGTGGGCTCTGGGGTTATTTTCAATTTGTATTTTTTTGTGCTTTTGCTTCAGACCTTGCCTGACTTTTGCTGCAATCAGTTCTTTCCTAGTAAAAGTACCTTTTCTCTGAATCTATGAAATCAAGGGTTTTCTTTCCTAGGGATTGAGTGGAGGAAGCCCTGACAGTCCTCTTATCAGAGAGATGAGCAGCATAAAAAATTAATAAATGAGACCTGATTGAGTCCAGACGTGGGGACTGGCCTTTTCAAAACTAGAGTTTTGGGTGTTGTATCAGACAAGATTCTGAGGAGGAGGAGGGTAGAGGTATGGTGATTGGCATTCAAGAATTTAGGGTGTTCAGGGACACTGTACCACACATTACCAGATGTGAGACCTTGTTCATTAAGTTGAATTCTAAGGATCAGTTGGGATTGTTGCTGTTGTACCAGTCCCTCTGCTGCATAGCAACCTCCCTGAGTTCCTCTACTCTGTCTCCAGATTGGCAGTGAAGTCCCCCAGACTTATGGTCTTAGAAGCCTTTAATCTGGCTTCCCTTGGCATAGGGTTTGAGGTGGCTCAGCAATCCATGACTGCCATGGGCCTATACTGGGCCTCTATGAAATGGGACAATGGGCACACACCACCTCTGGTGTTTCAGAGCAATGACTATATGATCTTTGACTCGGGAACTTTTAGAGTCCTCCCCCCCCCTTATGGTCAGATCATTGGACCCATTAGATTGGGACTGAAGGACTTGGAGGTATTTCAGAGGGAGCTAGGAGCTGTTCCTCAGTTCCAACTGAGGCCTTGGATTGGATCATGCCTATGTGACCTCTTTCCTCAATCACTCCCCAAGGTTTACTGAGAAGCTGAGTGAAATGAAATGGAAGAAGAGACTTCTAGAGTGCTGCTGATGAATTCAACTGAATATGGTTCAGAGCCACATTAAAGCCTACTTTTGATGGTAATGGAGACAAAACAGCAGTACTTCTCTGGTGCCCCTTTCTTTTATTGTGTATGCAGATTTCTGCCCCACAGCCTTGTTTTAGGTGACACAGCCCTCTTGGGTAGGAGGGGCTTGGAGAATTTCTTATAGGGTTGTGTGAAGGAATTTGCATCACACCTCTTGGATAAATTCACTCAGCTTCAATCTCAGTTGGACTCTGGGCTTCTTGCAGATCCAGAGAAGATGGCTGGGAAGCAGTCTTGCCTGGTTATCTAGCAGCAGTTTGAACCTGTTAGGCCTGAGGAAATGAACAGGATCCTTAGAAGCCAAGTTGTTTGAAAGACCGCCTCTCCTTGATTATATCTGCCTGTTCCATCAGGTCTGGCAGAAGATGCATATTATAGGTCTTGTCTATAACAGGCCCCAGGAGGTGGGACTTCTCTTCTATGGTGGCTACCTTATGAATCATCTCCCCACCCCCATCTTGAAATGAGACCGGCTCCATCTCTGTTGATTTTCCAGAAGTCCCTCAATTAGGCAAAGGGGGTCCCCAGGGGACTGGCAAGATACTGAGGTGGCACCATTATTATCTTCTCTTAGCATTTGTAACTTCTATTTTTTTAATAAGAATTTTGTTTATATATTAACTGTTTTATAGTTTTATTGTATATCCTCCTGAAACACTTTTCATGAGATGGGTAGCCATATCAATTTGGTGAATTAATAAATAAAATAAATCAATAAAAACAAACTGCTTTAATGTGCTGCACAAAAGGCAAATCTGCTAGAGCACTCTTTCTTAACTTCGGCAGCTTTTAAGATGTGTAGACTTCAACTGCCTACTGCTCTAGACAGAGCATTGTTTCTGTCTGCTCTGTGGCTGTTAAAAGAATGGGATCCTCTTCAAGGAGCAGTGCTGATAACTTTTTTCAGGAAACTTGTTTCTACTTATCTTTTTTATTGAAAAAAAAAATAACTCTAACAAGGAAGTGGGGTCCGCAACTATGGCTACACCTACCTGATAGGATGTTGCTGCTCCCACCTGCAGCAGTTGCACAAGGGTCCCTGTGCTAGATGCTGATGGTAATGAGAGTTCAGGGGCTTGCTGATGAAGAAATTTATGCACACAAATTCCAGTCATACATTTTTCGGATTTGGCCTTGGGAGTCATAATTACAACATTTCACAATGTTTCTTTTAAGAAGTGGAAATTGGACTGGATGTATTTTTGAGCAGTACACTATTCCTTAATTGCAGGGAAAACATCCAACATTTTACAGTAGTGCTCATACTGTAGTCCATAATGAATCCTCTTCCATATTATAAGATAGTTCCAAAAGTGGAGGAATTATGTAAAACATTACTAAAATGTTTATTTAGAGACATTCATTTCAATTTATGATAATTAGCCTAACCTATAATGCTTGAGGTAAAGCAAAATGTTTCAGAAAATGAAATAGATTGGTAACAAACTTGAAACATTACTGCAAAACAGTTAGAAACATGCATGCTATGTACATTTTTCTTTCTAAAAAAAAGAGTTCAAAATGTAATATCATTTGCTGAATAGTTTCTTGAGACTTTTTTCACTGTCATTTCTGGGAGCAGATAAACCTTCATAGATCCACACAATATAGTATTGTCTTTTTTAAAAAAGACTTTTACATAATGCAGAGAAAATCTGTGTGATTTGATCTTGGGGGACCCTGGCAAATAAACAAGATCTGTTATTACAGCAGAATCAGAAAGGATTTATTTTTATCCATCCCCCTGTAGCCATCTACCTTTGTCCTGGTTTCAGAAGGCATATACCCAATGGAGCATCAGTAACAGATAAAGCTGTTTTTTTATTTCCTCCAGAATAAAAATGGTTTGGATTTGTCTGATTATATCAACAGGTCTTTTTCTTGGCCATAGACCTAAGACTGAGTATATTTTGCTGTCCAGAAAGACAAATTGATCTCTCTGGTCAACAGACTTGAATAAAATTTGGCAATGACCCTCCGCCTTTTATTTTTTCCTTTTTTTCTAGCCTTTTCGCTGACTTAGAGCTGAAGATTCCGAACTTTCCCCAACCTTCTTTTACAGCTGTGCTCTTTTTGTGAGCATCACAAGCTGTGGCACGGAGAGACGTTGCGAAAGGTAACCTGAAAAGGAAACATGGACATGACTCAGAACGGAAAGGATTTTTTGTAGCTACTGATTGTAACCATGCTATTCAAACATCATTTAGATCAGCACTGAACCATTGCATGTGCCAGTTGACATAAGCACTGAACCATCTGCATGGCTACCATCTGCTTTGATTAATGCAAAGCCTATACCTGAAATACAATAAACTGAATCATTGCCTCCCTCCCTCCCTCCCTCCCTCCCTCTCTCTCTCTCTCTCTCAACACCCACTACCACCAACCAAATTTAAACATATATTTTCCATGTCTGCATTTTATTCGATTGTTTGTAGGTATGTTTGTGTGTGTATGTATGTATGTATGTATGTACACACACAGAGAGAAAGAACTAAAACTCTTGTTCCATAATCATTAACTGGATAAAATGGTGCATCATAGCTCAACAATTTTTCAATTGAGTTATCTCCAATGTTAGTTCATTAGAGAATGCATCCCAAATCTGGGAAATTTGGCAATTTTTAAAAAATATTTTATGACATAAATATAGTCATAAAATAGTTTATGATATATTACAAAACATTATATAACACTTCTCGTGAGGACATATGACTTTGATCTACAGTTCAACATGGGCTATTTTGAAGGCAGGCACATCTCTGAATGTATCCTGACTACTCCACTGCAAACAGTACTTCAGAAGCTGTATCACAGTTGAAGGCATTGAGGAATCTGTAAGAAAATATCTCTGAAATGATGACCCACTGGGTCATAGTTTGTATGCTGTATGCAACATTAATGCATACATACAGGGATTTTTTTTAAATTCCCATGAAGCTTATATGAGTTAATATTTCTATTACAGCTACAGAGGCAGACAGCTTCCATTCTCACAATTAAAACTCCTGAGAAGTGGAACAAAGAGGAGCAGCCATCCATAGCCCAAAATGGTTAAATGATATCAGTGCAAATCTGGGCTATTTTCAAGGGAGGAGTCAGTATGACAGTGGAGCTGGTTTGCTTCTCATAGGCCTATTTCCATTCCCATCATTATTTTTTACACTGCTGAATATCCATCATACAGAGTTTTGGGGGAGGTATTTGTGCTCTGCTTTAGCTAATAGCAATTCAGAGAGACAGTGTGTTATTTATGAACATATATAAACTACGAGTTGGAATGTTTAAGTGCATATGCAATTACACTAATATATTGCTCCTATGTATTGATCTGTAAACTAAATCTTGTAACCTGAGGGTACTAGTCCATAGCTTGAGGAATGTTTTTCCCTTTCTGAATGTTAATTCAGATATACCAAGTTCGAATATAGCATTGTTGTACAGATTGTTAAATTTGTAGTGACCCATCAAACTAATAGGGAGAAGTAGCTAAGCAGAGGATCATGTAAAGAAAATAGATATGTTGCACTCATTGTCTTCTCTCCAGAAACAGATCTTTTCTGAGGGAGAGAAATAAGAATACAGTAGGATAATATGAATTCTGTATACCTCTTATGCTATCTTCCTTCATATTTCCTTTGGTTCACAGACCAGTTCCCTTTCATCTTAAAAAAGGGAAGGAGAGAATATTGTTTCTAGGGCAACTGAGCTCTGCTTTAATCCAGCATAGGGGAACTTCAGGCACAAACACCATAATTTAGCAATGATATCCTTCACCAGACAATATAGACTTGCCTAGAAGATTTGAAATGATGCAACTTGAGTTATTCATTATCAGCAGCTGGAAGCTTTTCAAAGTCCTCTCTGCTGGAGATCAGGCACAATCCACCTCTGGGATTGCATAGTTAGATAATTATCCCGTCAGTAGATGATTGGATTAAATTACCCCAGATTTCTTTACTTTCTACTTGCATGAGTCTATGTTGTATCCTAAATATCTGATGTTCTCCCTAATTTAAATGAAACTGGACTTGGAAAGGTTTCTATAAACTTCCGTAGGTCTGAGATGGAACACCCCCCCCCATCTTTTTATATAATATAAGAGTAATGATTTTACTGACAATATACATTGAGACCAACCATTTAGTATTTTTAAAGGGGGACAAAAAGCTTCAGGATCAATCAGATCCTCTAATCAGTATTCCTTATTTGGACAAATAAACAGGGATGGTCATTATATTTTACATTGTTGCACTTTTTGACAACAACAAGAAAAACAATAACCATCCTAATTAGGATTGCCTATATTCTTAGATGCTACCTTAATAACTCTTAGGTCCTTGGTTAAGTATTGAATTATTAAGTTTCCACAAGTCTTAGACCATGAATCTAACTGTAGATTATAACAATAATCTCTCCCAGAGAAATATGTTATAGTAGCAGTAAATGAGGGTAATATCACAAATAGTAATGGAATTGAAATGCTGAATGGCCAAACCATCAGGAGCTACCAGGATGAAGCCTACAAGCCTGGGCATTTTGTAATTGGATAACATTAAACATTGGTAAGTTAAAAATATGATTAGTAAAGAATACATCCAAAGAGTGAAAAAAATGCTAAAAACATAACTGAACTGTGGAAATACATCATCAGAGCCATCAATACCTGGGCCATATCTGTGATATGATACATGCTGGAATTATTAACTGGACACAAGCTGAACTGGACGATTTTGACTGAAAAACAAGAAAGCTAATGACTATTGGAAAATTGGAACTTACTGAATATGCAGGAAACAAACCATGAACATTGAAATAATGAAATAAAAGCATGAACAGAATGCTAGCTAGGGAAAGCACTACATGGTGAATTTCTTTAAAAACCTGAAGGAGAAATGAATTACGATAATACAACTGAAACATTAAAGAAACTGAAGGTTTAAGTTTGGCAGCTCAAGAGCAAGGTATTTCAACAAAAGCAATGAAAGTCAGATTTGAAAAACTTCAAATGATTTAAAGGGCAGAATGTGTAAAGAGGCAGAAGAAGCAGTAGAAGATATATAGTATAAAAAGAATCACAGAACAGATTATAAACAACAATGTAACACAGTCACCAAAATGATTCACTGGAACATCTGTAAAAATTATCATGTGCCAGTAATGAAAAACTGATGGGAACAGAAGTTGAAAAAGTAATCAGAAATAAATAGGTTAAAATATTGTGAGATTTCTGAATAGAAACTGATAAAGTTTTGAAGTGTAATACACCAGATTTAACTATTGTTGAAAAGAAGAAAGTGTAGCTAATTGGGGATGGAAGGCAAAACTCCAAGAAGATTATAAAGTATCAAAATCTGAGATTATGGTCACTTAGAAAATCTGTGCATTGACAAAATTTCCATCTGTCAATTACAAAAAGCCATAAAACGTGGATTCTATGCTGATACACTATGACATCCTAGGTTCCTGGAAAGTACTTGATGTGTATGAAGGTCAACACCAGCTGGCAGCCTTGATTTCATATTTTTGTTTACATAATAATAATGTTATTAAATAAAAATGAACTTGTACCCCTACATTCACAAAAAAGGAGAAAAAAATGTCATTTGACACTAAATTTCCATTTTGATTCCTGAACCTGCATTTCTGATGATTTTCCTCTTGTCCCATTCAGCTCTATATTCCATGTTTCTCATAGTTTACAACCAAACGGAATATTGGAAAGAAGCTATACAAAAGCTATAGGAACACATTTGATAACAGAACGAATCACATTTGCTGCAGGGAAGAAGCCAACAAAAGAAAGACCCAGTTTGAAGATGGACTAGATTAGCTACAAGGAACCCTCTGTCCTCTCCCCGCAAATCCTTCATAGCAGATGCACTTGAGCAGTGAGTCAGAAAATTGATGACAACTCCATTCTAAGGTCACTTCCATTTTCTCTTTCGGTCATGTGATTCAGAGTAGAAGGTATGCAAGCCTCCCTGTGCTTCTATATATACATGCAAACACAGAGATACAACAAGAGAGGAGCAGAAGCACACGCATATACACAGTACACGATTCTTTACAGAGAAGAAAGTACAGATACCTCTTATGGCTACTACTGGTAAAGGGGTTGGAGGAATTTCAGAAGTCACACTCCCTAACTTGTTAGTTATGGCAAGAGAAGAGCAGCCTAGAATGTATGGAAACATGAGTGAAGCCAGGGGATGGGGGAAAATATTACAGCATGCTTTAGCCAGGCTATCTTTCTTCTCTTCATTTATAGTATGTAATCCATAACCAGGGATAGTAAAACAGAAATCCATGAGTTAAAATAAAACAGATTTTCCTGTTTCTGCAGATTTGACACTTTCAAAGATGTTTTTTCTGCTCTCTTGGTTATGAAGATAGCATTCATAATGTAAATTGATCCGCCCTCTGGCTGTATTTGCTGTTGCTAGTCCATCCAATGAGTGTGAGAATTCCCAGCTGTATATAAACAGAGCTTTCGCTCCAAGCCTCAACTTATGGACATTTAGACAATATAAACCTATTATGGACATTTAGACAATATAAACTCTATTCCATGGAGACTCCCCCACATTTTATGTTATCAGCTTTCTGATTCCCAAACAATAGTTATGTGACATCTGTCATCTAAATCTGAAATTGTGATAAAATATACATATTAAAGACATGCAATAGATTACAGTAATTCTAATTTGAGGTTGCATCCAGGATTTCTTTCCATTTACATGCAGAGGAACAGAAGCAAATGTCTCTGCCTATACACTCACCATTTAAATACCTGTTTTGCTGGAGTAGTCTACATGAAATTGAACTCAAGGGTGCTTTCATTGGCATAAGGACATATTGGATGCAAGTCAATAGAGATCTTTCTCCATTCTTCCCTTTCTAAGCCACAATTTAATACACAATGCCCAACAACTTTCCACCAGCTTCCTAGATCATAAACTGGCCTTCAAACTGAGTCTAATACTCAAAATCCTTTTATAGCCTTCCTCAATAACCAGTATCTCGAGCTCAGGTAGGAATAATTATATCTTATAAGTCCTGTTAATTAAAAATTTCTCCTGCCTTTGACATTGCAAGAATGAAATACTTATCCAGTTACAGAGGCTGGCCTTGTAGGCAGTCAAATGCTTTGTATTTGGGTGGGTTGCATTAAGCATTTCATACACATACCACACATACAGGCAGACATTAATCGTACTATTTTATTGGGCTCATTTTAATTTGGTTATGTTATCTTTGCTTCAAAGATTATTACTTGCCTATTGCTCCTGGGTTTGGATAGGATGAAGAAAATCTATTCAATGAAATTGAGGTGGACCTGAGTATCATAAAATTGAACGATGAGATTGTAGATTAATTACAATATCTGTAGTCTGCCTACTGTAGTGAGATAAATTGAATGCATGGAGAATGTTATGAACATTACCATTACTCCTTCAACAGGAAGTGTGATTGATTTAAGTAAAAAAATATTTTCTTTTTCTCCATTTCCACTCCCCCCCTCCGACTAGCAATAGTTATATTCCCTTACACAGTAAACATCAAACATATTCTACAAGTCCTTTATTCTTGAAGCTTGTAAATACCTGTGATATAGAAAAACACCATGGCTCAGCATCTAATTTCAAGGATGAATTTTGGGAAAAGTTTAGATGGTTCAGTAGATGATATGATTGACAGATGAGAACTTAATAGTTCACTTATAGCTACCTTCCCATCTGGCATTCAGTAATAGTGCAAGAACTGAATCCATGGAACTTCAGTTGACATTAGAGCTTCTTTACCCAGCTATCTAGCATTAAAATGAAACACATTTTCCATCTGTATGGAACTTCCATGCAAGCATAAAGCTGGAAGCACGTGCAGCATTCTTTCAGGCAGCAGTAATGTGCAGGAAGCATTGCATTCAGGGTGTAATGTATTTTTAATTACAACTTTTGAATGCCCTTGATAGAGATTTTCCAGTCCATCACCTCCTCCCTTTGTCTGTGTTAATGGATTGCATTGATTATGTGATTTGTAAATTTTGCCACTGGTACACATAACATGGTGAAATTTAATCTCCTAATTGATTAAATTGATTACATTTTGAAATGTATCAAGCTGTAGCAGATATTCCAGGGGTATGGCACGGTGCTAAATGAGAACTTCAAACTAACTTGCACATAAAGTTCTTAAAAATACTTTCTTGATTAACCCATGGGATATTTTTCACACTACAGAACTTACTCCTATAATGACTTCAGCAGTTAAAGCCCTTTCATCTCTTCCATTTGTACTGCCACTCCAGCATAGATTTCACAATTATTTTTCCTCTCTGCTCTGTTCCCAGATGGCTTGAAGGAAGCAGGGAGGTGTTGTGCTCTAGCAAAGGTCACTAGTAATAATGATATATCTTTGATGCTTTCACACTCTAAGCCAAGATGTCTGTTTTGTGTCCACAAATGCCCTGGAAAGATTTTCCATGGGAGCATTCCCATGCAAATACTTCTCCAGTTATTTTATAGTTACAGTCTGGTAATTTCTGATCTTAGAACAGAGTTGAGAGAGAACAGTAAACTAATCAACTATGCAAAAGAGCTAGTCCAGGAAACATTAAACATCCACTTCTGCCACACCTACACATTGCTCCCCTCCATAAAAGGCACTATTAGCATTATAAAGAAAGATGGGCCTTGTAGACCCTTAGTTTTTCTCAGAATAAATATTTCAGCTGTCTCCTCTTGTAGGAATTTAATGGATTTGGGGGAGATATTCTCATCACTAGGATCATCCAGAAGTATGGACAAATGACACTGAAGATGTTTAAGGCAAAGAAAGAAAATGTCACACACAAAAAAAGCATCCAGGATCACAGTACTGAATCAAGGCAAATGACTGGAAAGTATTTTTTTCCAGTAATTTGTACAACTGTGTTGAATTTGCTAATATCATACCCAATATCAAACATGTTTCCTAACTTAAGATAGAAAAGGGCATGTTAATAAAATAAAAAGGCTCTAGGCCACAGTTCAGCCTCTACAAGATGGGAATGCTGAATGAACTATAATCTTGATTTGTATCTTATGCTTTATTCTCACCTTATACCGGGTGTTGACAGCTTTTCAAATGTACTAGAGCCTTGGGAGACTTCTCTTACGATACCTGCTCTCTGCATCAAGGGAACTATTGGAAACATAATAGTAAAAATCATCTTTTCATTTCACTTCTTCTCAACACAAGACAGGAGTGCTCCAAGGATATGGACCTCTGAGTCCACTACTGCTGTGGGCTTCTCTTCAAATACCAAAAAACATATTTCTTAAAAGGTCAATGAGTTGTGAAATGTTTGTATTAACCAACTCCTGGATTAGCTCAGTTCAAAAGACCTTCTCAAGTACAAGAGCCTCTGGGCTGCATTGGAATAAAATAATTCAACTCCTCGCCCAGAAAAAAAAGGCAGACCCTCAGCCTCCCGGCAGGAAAGGAAGGGCTGAGCAGTGCAAGAAGCTTAAAGCAATTACTGGTTTTTGGATCTCTGCCTGCTCATCCCCTCTTTTCCTTCTCACCATATGGTCAGCTAGTAAATGCAGACCAAACTCTCTTGCCGATTAACAACTGTCAACAGGGAAAAGGAAAAGCTGAGTAAGACATGAATCAAGAATGATTGGGGTTTCATTGTTGTTTGTATTAGGAGAGACAAGCAGATATTGTGGGGAACCTTATAAGCTTGTTGCCACTCTGTCATTATACATACATACAAATAAATACATTATGGATTGCATTTTATCTATACAGTGTTTGTGTGTGTATGCATATATACAGTTAATAAAATATGTTATAATTAAATAATTTAAATTAAAACAATAAAAAGGTAAAACTGGTAAAACAACATTAAAAATATACAATTCAAGATACATAAGAGCAAGATATTTGGCTCACTAGAAATATAGTAAGACAACGGAGCCCTAACAGCATTCAGCACCCTGGACTCAGGAACGTGGCCAATGTTTAAGGCCTTACAAAAGGCTAACAGGGTTGGGCCATTCTAATCATCTAGTTTGACTGGTAGAGACTCTTGAAAAAAGGCCATCCCCTCAGATACCCCAGTCCCAAGTCATGTAGGGCTTTATAGGTAGCCATTAGCATCTTGAATTACACCTGCAAATACACCAGTAGCCACTCACACAGGAGTGGTGTTATGTGTGTCATATATCTGATATCATTCCATAGGCTCGCTCTGCAAATGTCAATCACAATGTAAATATCAAATGCCAAATCGGGAATTTCAGCAGTAAAAGGTTTTGCTTTCTATAAGCCCTTTTTTCCAAGTACAAATTTATTCTATTCCACCGACTTAAAAATTTACATATGCATTCATATGCCTTTTATAAAACTTTTTTTGAGATGCAAAAATGTATATTCAACTTTCCAGCTTTATATATTTTGTTAATATACATGTTTTGGAGTGCTATGTTCAGTATTATGCACAATTTTGTGATAAACAATTTCTTTTCATATTTCATATTTCTTTGGGGTGCAGGGGAACCCATCACAAAATTGGGAAATGATCAATAATGAAGGATAATTGCATTCCAATTCATGTATTGGTTTGGAAAGAGTTAGGCTATATTAAGCTGGTTCTTATTAAAATGCACACCTTGAGGTGTGAATTAAAGGAAAAAGCTGCAGAAGACCAAAGATCATACAGTAATCAATTATTTAAGGAAGTCAGAAGAAAGGGAGTTTTTCAAGCATGAAATCTGTATTTCTTGGCATAAATCAGGTATGCAAGGAAAGACAAAAGTGACTTTGGCTTGGTGCTCACTCAGTACTATAACTGTGTTAGGCAGTTTTATATTTGGCTGCAGGCAGAGGCCTGGCACAGAGGGATGATAGTGGTTTGATTTCTTCCATCAGGTGGGAAGGTATGTTTTGTCATTCAATCCCTCACATGCAGATTGTTACAGTATCAACTAGACCAGGGGTTCCCAGCTGGGGGTGCAAGACAATATTCCAGGGGGTGTGAAAACTTTAGAAGTTTCAAAATTATAGTGTGTTTGCATAATTCATTATTTCGAACTTATGTAAGAGGTGCGAGAATATATCAGAAGCGTTCTAGGAATGCAGGGTATAGAAAAGGTTGGGAGCTGCTGAACTAGACAAAGGAGAATTTTGATTCTACAATAAGATATTGATTTAGGAAAAGAAAGACTGTTATATGTGTTCATTGTAAGTAAATTTTCCAAGAGAGTTTGTCATTCCACAGGAGAGTGAGTTCTTTTTACCATCCTCTCCAGCCTAAACCATGCCTTACATTTGGTTTGGTTTCATACAATACATCAATTTATTTCAATTTAGTTGGAGGTCATGACATTCTTTTGTTTTTAGCACAAGGCAACGCTATGTTCATTTCTGGTTCCTGAGTAAAATCTGTATAAGAAGCAGCATATTTAAAAAAAAGAAGCATTTTCTGCCTCAGGAGAGTAACAGTAAAGCCCACTGACATTTTGAGAATCAAGTGGGTTTTTTTGTGTGTCTTGTATCTCTTTTGCTTCTTCTCTTTCCTTACACAAAGAATGAAAAAAATCTTTTAAGTGGAATTAACAATACATTATCTCAGGAAGGTGGGTGGATTGGCAGAAGCTAGACAAAAGAGACTGTAAGAAACAAGCTTGCTTGTAATGCTGTTCTTGGAAAACAAGTTCTGGATATCTCCCTCTTGACACAGCCTTGGTTGTCTGTGAGGGCATTCATATCCAACTGTAATTGTCTAACAATTGTTCCACACTGGGAAAATAGTTCTGATTACAGACATTAACACATTGAGGCATTAAGTTTCTCCGCAGTAATTACCCTTGAGCTTAGTCTCACAAATGAATTAATATGCTGATCGCCTGGGCTAATAGAACTAGCAGAAGAGTGATGAATTGCTTCCAAATCAGATAAAATCAAGCATGACATCATTTAATTAATTTCTTCTTTGGGGGACATATCTAAGGAGGGAAGACAGTGGAAACATTGGAAAAGAGACAAATGGTCTCTTTGTGTGGGATTCCATCCCTCACACCTAGCCCCTAAAGAAACAACCGGTCCACAAGGACAGATTTTTTCCTTTTCATGATAAATACCTTGTGGGAGAATATACAGTATATAGATACACTGAATCACGGCTAGTTTTTTTTCTTCCTTCACATATTCCAGGCTCTATAAAAAAAACTATCACTCTTGCACAGCTTCATCCCATGGTGGTGAGAAAAAGCTTGATTATGTGAGGGCTGTAAATTGGGGAGAGGCTAGGATAATATTCTATCCACATTGCTTAATCTCCCTGACCAAGTCTGAAGGAAAAATGATTTAGGAGGAACTTAAATGTACTTTGGGGAAGTGAGGAGTGGGATCAATCCCCAACATACCTCTGTTCTTGAATTGGTTGAAAACTCTCCCTATTTTTAGGCAAATACTGAAGTAGTTTGAATAATGTGCAAAAAGGGGAAGAAAGCTGGGGTGGCTCTTAAAGCAGCCATATTGTTCCTTCTAGACAACCCAGTTGCTTTAACACACTTTGCTGAGATGAGGCACGGTTTTGCCTCAGTTATTAATGAGAGCCCACTCACTTCCTCTGTCTCATTTTCCTATACTCTACCTTCTTTGTCTCACTATCCATGCTGCAGCCATTTTAAATATTCTGGAGGGCACAGAATTAGATGGAGGTAGAAAATTCTTTATTATATTTAAAGGAAAACATTTTGAGTGAGGGCAGAGAAAATTTTGAAAGGGCAGGCCTCTGAACCTCCTGCCACCAGATTCACGTGGTCTTACTACATCTATTACCCAGAAGCCTTTATCTCTATGAAATCATTATAAGCAATTAAAGACTTTTCTTCAAATTTGTAAACTTGCTGATTGGAGAATATAATTTCACTGAAGTTGCCTGCAGTTCCCAAGACACACACACATTGCAGTATTTCTCTTTTGGAGTTATACAGTGCAAGCAAATATAAAAACTAAGATTTTATACAGTAAGTAAATGAATTAAAGCGATAAGAAAAAGAAAACTGCTTCACAATAACACTATTCACTATATATTCCATGCCTTTGAATCCTGCCAAACCATCTCCCTAGAGCACTTCATTAATTTGCCTTTGTTCATTATCCTTTTTTTCCTAACTCATAAGTTCTGTGCAACCATAACTTTCACAGTCTTTCCCATCTTCTCTATTCATTCCCTCTTCCTTTGTATATTTGTTTTTCATTGTGATTTTCATCCATTCCCTTATAGCCAAATCTCCTCAAAGCACTTGTATTGTACTCAGTTATGTATTCAACCCAGAATTCATTCAGCATCCATTCTTGTTTTACTACATATGCACAATCATAAGTAGCCTATTTTCACAGTCTTCATGCTTTATCTGGCATAATCAGTTCTTGCTTACAAATAAAAATATAATCCAGATTCTGCTCTTATGCACAGATATTTTCATTTCTTTTGACAAATATTTATTCCTCACCACACATTATATTTTTTCTAATAATACCTTTATATCCTATTTTTTTTTCTAGCCAGCTCACCAACTTTGGTAAACATTCTGACTGAATAACACACATACTTGCTCTAATTATTTATAACTTGAGATTGTTCATTCAGTTTTCTTTATCAAAAAAACTACTCTGCCTTGGATTTTTCAAATTCATACTCATAATTGCATTGTAAAATCATTTCTTTAAAATTATACCCCTCTCAGTTATAGAGACTGCAAGTGGCCTATATCTAAATAACAAAGCAGTCCAACAATCAATAATATAAACCTAACACAAAAAGCAAATACATTAAAAGAATTAAAACCAATCACGCGCACAGCTTTTAAGTGCATTTCTAAAAAGTCTCTGTCTTAAAGGAATGTGGAAGCCATGGAAATTTCAAGGGCCGTAGCTTCCATAGGGATGAGAGAGCTACTGAAAAAACGTGTTTGCAGTCTGCTCTCAATCTGCTAAGGAGAGGAAATCCAGAGCATCTCCTTGTAAGTTGAATGAACAGCATGGTCCCATAGGAAGTCTGGACTTTATAAGCAATAAAGCAACTTGAAATATATCCAGAAAAAAGATACTAAGTGATGGAATTCCTGCAATATTGGCATTACATTTTAAGGACTTTTACCCACCAGCATATAGGTCCATACATTTTGCACCAATCACATTCTCCTAATAGTCTTCAAAGGCAACCCCACATAGAGTGAATTCCAGTATTCCAGTTCTGAAGTAGTAAGACCTCCAAGTATAAAACTACCACAGCTGACATACCAGCTGAAAATAGAAAAAGCCCCCCCCCCTCCAATTTTCACCTGCTTTTTTCAGGAAGAATGTTGAATTCTCAAAGATATTCAGTTTGGGGTAATAGTTAAGGCATCAGGCTAGAACAGTGATGGCGAACCTTTTAGAGACTGAGTGCCCAAACCACAACCCAAAACCCACTTATTTATTGCAAAGTGCCAAGGCCGCATGAGCATTGTGGTTTCCTCAGGGAGGGCGGAGTGTGTGGCCCAATGGGTGGGTATGGCCAGAGTGGTCACAGCAGACTGGGTGGGTGTGGCCAGGTAGGCGTGGCCACCTTGATACTCTAACATCTCTATTCGAGCTTGCTAGCCAGCCATTTTGCCTGCTTTATGCTGGGCGGGGCTGCTGCTTTTGGGCGGCGGTGGCAGCCTAATGGACCTGCAGGAGTTGCTAGTGGCTGCAGTGTGCATGCCCACAGAGAGGGCTCTGAGTGCCACCTCTGGCATGCGTGCCATAGGTTCACCACCACTGGGCTAGAAACTGGGAGAGCCTAAGTTCTAGTCCCACCTTAGGCACAAAACCAGGTGGGAGCCTATATGTCAGGGTCTTTCTCTCAGCCCTAGAAACAGGCAATGGCAAACTTCTTCCAAAATCTTACCAAGAAAACCACAGGGACTTGTCCACTCAACCATAGGGAGTCAACATTGACTCAAAGTCACCCCTCCCCCAGAGGTCCATTAATAGTGACTAAAATCCACATCATTGTTGTATTTTTTTTTTACCCCCAAAATGGAAATAATCAGAGCTGGCATAATTTAAGTTGTTAAAGTGGAGAAACACGCCCATGTGGACTTATATGTACCTTTTGGCAAGATGACTTTTAAAACATTTTAAATGCTTATACATTCAGAAAAAAAAATGCCAGTATTATAAAATTCAATTCTTTAAAAGTTTGTAATGCTTAAAACATTGTGAACTCCAGCTTTTGCTCCTGTCTTCCGGTTTTGGGTAGATGCACTAAGTTCCCGGTCTCAGTTATATCACCTCCCTAGATTTCAGAATAGTTTCTCAGGAAGTTGTAATCTCTAAGCTCCAGGGAAGATTTAAAGACAAAGAATTGGGAACTTCCTTTCACAGTAGGCAGGAAATGCAGATTAATGCTAGGACTCTTTGCTCACTTGCTGAACAAAATAACTTTAGATGTTTTAAAGAAGACAAGCAGAATAGTTGCTTGGCTTGCTCAGTTTCTAAAAGGATCTCAGACTCTTTTTCAAATGAAAGGCTGCATCTGAATCTGAATCTGAATCTGGGGATTATGGTTCACCCAGGGAGGACACGACCTTCTTGGCCTTTCCTGTGGATACCCATAGAAAATCCATAGTGAAATAAGGAGAAGGGAGTGTACCAGATTTAATTTGGTTTATATAGTTAGTTTTTGATGGGTAGCCCAAGCACATCTCAAAGTGTGTTATTTTCATTGTCTGCTTGGAAATAAGTGGTTGTGATACAATATGATGCTTTACCTGAACTGGTTTTGGGAATTTGTTCTTTCGGAATCACTTCTTTATTTAAAGATAAATAATTGTTCAGCTTCCATTCCAGCTCTCGCAATCTTTTTTCTTCCTGTAGATAAAGAACACTACCGTAATTAAGGTTTTTTCCTCACTTGAATCAAATCACAGCACCGGCAGAACAGAACAGAACAGGAAGGTAACTTGGAGATCTTTTAGTCCAGCCCCCTGCTCAAGCAGGAGAACCTATACCATCACAGACAGGTGACTGTCTAGTCTCTTCTTAAAAATCTCCAATGATGGAGCACCCATGATTTCTGGAGGCAAGCTGTTCCACTGGTTTAATTGTCCTCACTGTTAGAAACATTCTCTTTAATTCTCTCTTTGATCAGTTTCCAACTATTGTTTCTTGTCCTGTCCTCTGGTGCTTTGGAGAATAATTTGTGGCAGCCTCTCAAGTACTGGAATACTGCTATCATGTCACCCCTAATTTCTTCTTTTCTTTAGACTAGCCAAACTCAATTCCTGCAGCCATTCTTCATATCTTTTAGTCTCCAGACCTTTGATCATCTTAGTTGCTCTACTCTGAATTTTTTTGCAAAGTCTCAACATCTTTTTTGTAGTATGGTGACCAAAATTGGTTGTAGTATTCCAGGTATGTAGTATTCCAGGAGAGTGAAATCCTGGCTTCATCATGTTTTCCATCTTGTATCTTTATCTATTTATTTATTTTATTATAATTTCCTTGAGTGTGGTGAGCCATCACGAATCATTGATAGTCAGGTGGCATACAGGTTTAGTAAGATCTTCTTGTTATTATTATTAACCAAATTAGGCAGCTTAGAAATATGGCCTATAGTGATTTCTCTGATTCTGTGAAGTTTTGCACTTATTTGATATTTCAATTTCAAACTAGAATTTATTGATTTTGTATTTTAACAATATTTTGTATTTTATTTAAAAAGTTAAAATACAGACTTAAAAGAAAAAAGACAAAATATTTTAAAAGTGCACTGAAAAAAGAAAACACACACACATATATACAAATATTGCCCCAGTTGAATATTGATAAATATATTACAGCAAAAAATAGTTCCCTCTCTTGCAAATCAGGCCAACAATTTATAAACTTCTACAAATCTACTTGCTACCTGTCAACTATCTACTATGTATAAAAAGGGTAGTTAACAGGTAAACCAACAGCAAAGTTAAATTTTAAAGCCTCTGTTAACAATTTAATATTGTATTTAATTCATAGAAAGTTTACAACAGCTTCCTATCTACCACAAATCATCACAATCATTATCTATGATCCATCCAGGATCAATATCCTTGTTTGATTCTTAATAATAAAACTTTTCTTTAAAGTTTTAATTGGGATCTTTCCCAGCAGTTGCTTCTCATTTCCCAAAATTATAAACCTCTATTGTAGCTATCTCCATAGCACCCATTGTTCAGAAACTCTAGCTGTAAACAAAAACATAGCCTCTTGTCAGTTGTTTTCTGGTTAAATATAATAAATCCATTCTACAAACTCCATCCACCTTCGCAGAAAAATCCAGTTCATCGCTCATCCATTCCATCCTCTCTGGTTTTTATACTGGTACCCCTTTCACCTTCTCCATCAAGCCTGCAATTTTCAAACCAGTCTTTTGTGTTTTTCCTGTCCTGCAGTTGGCTCAGAGTTGTATATTTCCACTTTATTGTATAATTCTATCAGCTTTGTGATCTAGGTGAAGTGATAATGATTGGCAAAATAATATCTAGTAAGTTGTATGACAAAGAAGCTGAAGTGAAATAAGTATATTCAGAAAAATTGCCATATATCCACCAAACTGAATTCCCCATATGTAAGTTTGTAACTTTATACATGCAGAAATTAAATTTAGTTGGATTAGTTTTATGATTTAATAAAATACCTAAAACATTATTAAAATTTCCAGAAATAATGATATAATTATAAAAAAATCTCTAGACATATATAAAATATTTAGATGGCACTTCGTAGGACCATAATAATTAATAAATGCAGTATGTTTATCAGAACATTTAATCACCAATATTAAAAATATCCTATAGGATCGCTTATTTTTTTATTCTGCTACACATGTTCAAAACCTGTTAATCAAACTTACTACACCCTTGATAGATTTTAAATCACCACTAATAGTCTAGCTTCCAGATAAAAGATTTTTCTCATATGGAAGTATATGAGGATGGGTTTTTTTTTAAAAAAAAAAAAGCTTCACATTTTAAATTACTCAATTCAGTAAAAATCTCTCTCTTCTTGGAAATACATTTAAGGCCTTTTACATTCAAGGAAATAACTAAAGACAATGGTGTCTATGGAGGTTCTCATCATCCAGGTATAGTTGTCCCAAAGGTGCTTTTTTCAGGAGGCAACTGGACTTTCTTGTGGTTTTTTTTTTTTTGAAGACGTTTTGCTTCTCATCCAAGAAGCTTCTTCAGCTCTGACTAAAGACAACGGTAGTATAAAAATTTTATTTTTAAAAAACAAAAGTGTATTTCCATAGGTGAAGAAAAAATAGTTAAATCTATCAAGGAACTAAGGGAAAGAAAGGGAGGGAGGGAGGGAGGGAGGGAGGGGGAGAGAGAGAGAGAGAGAGAGAGAGAGAGAGAGAGAGAGAAGGCAGCATTACTATTAACACAAAGATTTCTGTAAGGCACATTCTGAAATACGGAAACGATGACAACCACAAAAGTTGCTACATCATATTAAACCCTGCACTAGTCTAGGAAAACATCTACAAATAAAAAGGACTGTAACTGCTATCATCCTGCATGCTGAACTCTGTGCATGTTCAGATGTATGTGCTTTCCAGCCCCAATTTCAATTCCCTTTGTAACAGGGCAGGAGGTTAGAAGAGCCATTTTTGTTCAAAGCTACCCTCTGTCATGGGGTATTCAACATGGAATGAAATGTATATGTAGTTTTCTTTACTTGCTTTCTTATTCTGCAGTTCATTTTAGCTAGAATTTGACCCAGAAGAATGCCCCTGAATTATCTTTCTGGAATCTTCTCTCTTTTTAGCTATACAGTAGCTAAGTTGAAGTAGGTTTAATAGTTATTGTTAAATAATTGACAATTTTAGTATGGCTATCTACAGCTTCTTGAATTCTCTGAACAGAAGCCTTGGCAATAATATGAAATAATATGACAATAAAAGTAGAATGAAGAATTACAAATACCCTATCCCCTCACACTTCACATTGAAATAAGAGACATTTGACAACAGTAAAACTATCACACTTGAAATTTCATGTATGGCCTTAGAAAACTACTGAAGCAAGCTTTTTACTACATGGCAAATCAAATAATGCAGTATAGATAAGTATGTTATTTTGCATTTCTGGAATTTAAAAATTATAGTTTTAGGTAAAGAATATTAAATTATAACATCAAATCACTAGCGCAAATATTAATGAATCAAATACAAAGTGTCTGAACACTGTAAATCATTTTCTCTTCATGGAATTGTTGACCCGGACTTAGAGGACAGTATTAAGTGTGAATACATGCAGATGGCCCTGCTTTCTGTGGCCACTTGCAGAACCATGAATGCAAGGTCATAAAAGGACAGCAAAGGAAACACCTAATGTCCTAACCCACCCAGGAACATATGGTGTCTTGGGGAAACACCCAAAAGGGCACATTTTTAGCTACTTCTGCTTTCTTTCTTCTTATCTACAGTGTGCCAACCTTAAAGGGCGAAGTCTTTATCTTATGTGTATCAGCTTTGCTGGTTGAATTGTTTATGTAATCAAAGAAAATATAAGAATAAGGCTTTTCTGATATTTGGGGTTTTTTCTCTCTTTTAGAGAAGTCCATCTTTGTTCAGCTGAATTAAAGACATAAAGCTTGAAGGTAACTTCGGGTTTCCTGTATTTTTTATCAAGCAAAACCTCAGAACCTGCATAGCATTTTTAGCGAGCCAGCCAGGAGGGGTGCTTGGTCCTAGGGAGGCTCGGGAAGGGGGAAGGCACCAAGCACGCTCTGGGGTTTCCTGGAGGTGCCCCCCCTTCTTGACTCTTCACAGGAACTAGTTTTTTTCTTTTTGTTGTTGTTGTTGCCTTCACTTGGTTCCTGCATACTCAGGAGGGCTGAAGATAAGGTAAGCTTATATTGCTTTATTGCACAGGCTTGCCTGGGGGAGTGTGTGTGTGTGCATGTGTAAAGTGTGTTTGTTTCCTTGAATCATTTCCCACCGTTGACCAGAGCTGGGTGGAAGGGTTTACCTCAGCCGCACCTAGACCCCCCCCTCAAGTTTGGGAGGGTGTTTAGAAAGCAAGGGGGGCTAACCTTGTACTCTAGTGCTCCAACGGGTTGTGTTGAAATTTGTTTGTGGTTTGTGGTTGCTCCTTATATATTTTATACTGTTGACCAGGCCTAGGTGTGATACTGATCCTAGCCACCTGTAGCCCCCTGCGAGGCTGTTGTGCCATTAACCAGGGGTATCTACATTGCAAGGAGGATCTGTGGTTCTCTTGTGGCCCAACAGGCTGTGCAAGTGGTGTGAGAGATTTAGACACATGGGCTCAGCCCAAGGAAGACCTGTTAGAATGAATAAAAAGAGGAATCTGCCCTCAGCCCCCTTGAGTGTGTTATCAGGAACTTTGATAAGCTTAAAACCCATCGGGATATGCAAATTGAAACTCTAACTAAGTACAATGCCCTCTGGCATCAGGATATGCCTACTGTTTGGCCCAAAGGGGGGGGTCCATAGTTTTTGGGGTTTTTGAAACTATGGGAGATTATGCTCAAAGAGGCATGGATCAAGATCAACAAGCTTATTATGCACTTTTTTGGACTTTACAAAGGAATAAGCAAATGCTTAAAGACTGTGGGTTGTGGCACCTTATAAGGGGATTTACCCCCTCACAGAGCAGGTAGCTATTGGAAGGGGGGACACTAATAAGGTCCTGGTTCATACCCCCTTCTCCACATCTGACCTTTATGCATGGAAGGACTGATTAGGTTCTTACACTGCAGCCCCACACAAATATTCTGAACTGGTTCTGTCTATTATTCGAACTCATAACTCTAATTGGGCAGACCTCCAAACCATTCTGGATGTCTTTTTAACAACAGAGGAAAGGCGTCTGGTAGGAAATGTTGCAAAAATATTAGCTGAAGAAAGGAAGGTCCTTTGTCCTGAAACTGACCCTAGATGGGTCATTGATACTTATGAAAGCAGAGACTATGAATACCTAAAAGGCTTTCAAGACATTCTGGGGGGGCTTCCGGTACGGAGCGACAGCGATGGCGGCTATCTTCTAGCCGTCCAGCTGGGAAAGTGTTAGAGCCGCGGAGCGCAGCGCGCATCAGCTGGCCCGCGGCTCGGAATTCCCTTCCCGGGCAAAGGGAAGGGACAGAGAGTACAAGAGTAGAGGTAGAACCCCTGAACCCTCTCTGGATTTAATTCTAGAGGGGGTGAAAGGAGTGTTCCCTCGGAGCTCTTGTTGTCTCCGCCTCCCAGCTGTTTTTGCTTCCTAGGAAGCAAAAGAAACTGCCGCTTCTATCTCCGTGCTTATAGAGAGTTGGTGAGTAATTTCTAAAAAACCGGACAGAGCAGTTTAAAGGATTTTTTCTTATATAATTTAGGTGTTTATTTTTTTTACTTAGTTTTGATTATTTCTCCTTTTTTTTCTTTTTGTTATTGTGGAGAAGGAATTAAGATGGCGTTTTGAAAGTGACGGAGTTTTTTTTTCCTTTGTCTTTTGCTTCACTTTCTCCTTTTAAGGACTGGACTTTACTTTTGCTTTTGGTATTGAATTCTCTTTTTTGATTTTTTTTTCTTGGTCTTTTTTCTCTGGATTTTCAAGGATTATAGTGTTTTTGCTGCCTCTTTTAAAAGTTAAAATTTTTCTCTTTCCCCCTCATCTCTTTTTTTTGGGGGGGGGGAAAGGGAAGTGAGAACTGTGTCATTTAAAATGGCTTCAAAGAGACAGCCGCCTTCTACAACATCCAAGGTGATTTCCTCCCCTATAACT
The DNA here is from genome assembly GCF_016545835.1 of Crotalus tigris. NCBI lineage: Eukaryota > Metazoa > Chordata > Lepidosauria > Squamata > Viperidae > Crotalus > Crotalus tigris. The sequence goes on along the minus strand of NW_024098059.1, from coordinate 629,452 downwards.
TCTACTGCACAACCACAACAACAACTTAAACATGCACCACCAGCACAGCCACCACCCTCCCCTCCTTTGCCTGGACTTTCAGCACAAGAGGTTAGAGGTATAATGGGAGAGGCTGTAGCTCAAATGAGAGAGGAAATGAAGCAATTTTCTACACAGCTTAAATCAGAAATTAAATCTGACTTCAAAGAAGAGATAAGTGGGATAAAGGATCAATTGGAAAATAACAATAATATTTTGCGACAAGATATACTTGCAGCAGTCTCAGGTTTGGCTACAGTGGTGGTTAAGCTGGATGCAAGACTCGAGGAAGTTGAAGATAAAGTTGATTCCTTTGATGACAAAATTCAAGATGTGGAAAGGAAGGTGGAGACTTCACAAGAAGATATTCTGATGTTTCAGTATAGGCAGATGGAATATGCTTTGAGGATTAGAGGCCTCAAGGAAGATATGAATCAAGATCTGATGGAGGTGGTCCTTACTGATTTGGCTGTGGTTTTGGATATGGATAAAGGAGAATTACGCAGAGAAGTTGAAAAAGTGTACAGGCTTAACTCCTGGATTGCTAAGCAGAAGAATTTGCCTAGAGATGTGGTGATTTATTTTACGAGGAAGTTTCTGCGTAATGAGATCATACAAGCCTTTTATAATAAAAGATTTCAGATAGCTGCCCAAGATGTCATCATACTAAAGGAAATCCCATCAAAAATTTTAAGAATCAGGAAAGATTTTGCTTTCTTAGCTAATGAGCTTAAAGCTAGATCGATGCCATTTAGATGGGAAATCCCGATGGGTATTGTTTTGAGCCATGCGGGGACACGTTATAGATTGAATACGGTTGATAAAGCTAGAGAATTCTATACTTCAGTCCTAGGTGCAGGCTCAACTTTACCTGTTCAGAAATCCCTGAGTGGCAAAGAGGCGGAGCAGCAGTCTGAGGCATTAGGTTTGGTTTCTGCTGGGATGCTGCAAGCTGAAGGGCAACGCCAGACAGAGGTTAAAGAGCAGAGAATGACTCGTGCAGCTTATAAACGTAAAGAGAAGGAGCAACGTAAGAAAGAGGCCAAAGAGATTTCTCCTGGAAATGTATCACCGCCGGTGGGAGGAGCAAGACCCAAGAGTCATGCAACACATGTTGCAATTTCAGATCTCCAAGGTGTCTTCTCCAGGCTGCGGGCCAAGGGAGATGGCAAAGTTTTTGACCTGGAATGTTAATGGATTGAATTCTCCTCAGAAAAGGAAAAAAATCTTTTATTATTTGAAGCAACGTAATAATGATGTTATTTGCCTACAGGAAACTCATATTTTACTTAAGGATCAGAAATATTTAGTTAATGCCCGTCTGGGATCTCACTTCGTATCTTTTGCTCCCGGGAAGAAGGGGGGAGTTGTTATCTATGTTAAGCAAAATCTACCAGTTTGTCTGGTGGAGTCTGACCCCCAAGGGAGATATGTGATGGTTGAATTGGGCTTATATGGTAAGAAAGTACTTATAGTGGGACTATATGCACCAAATCAGCAACAGGAACAATTTTACAGACTCTTACATGAAAAAATAAATCTGCTGGACTATAGATCCGTGGTACTAATGGGGGATTGGAACGGTGTCTTAGATGGACAAAAGGGACAAAAAAGGTTCCTCTCCTCTTCTTAAGCAGGCAAAATTACCTAAAGCCTTTTTTGATATGAAAGAGGACTGGGAATTACGGGACTATTGGCGGGAATGTAATCAAGAGGAGAAAGACTTTACCTTCTTTTCAGATAGACACCAATCCTTCTCAAGAATTGACTTCTTCTTGATTACAACGGACTTATATAATAGAGTAAAGAATGTCAAGATTTTCCCTAGGTCTTTGACGGATCATAGTCCAGTCTGGATGGAGTTGACTCAAGAAAAAGAGGAGAGAAGATCCTGGAGGGTGAATGAGAATTTATTTAGACAAGAAAAAAATGTTCAGAAACTAAAGGAGTGTTTAAAGGATTATTTTGCTTTGAATATGTATAAGGGGACTTCAATGTCAATGGTATGGGATGCAGGGAAAGCATTTATGCGTGGGATTTTGAAAAAAATGAATAACTGTCATAAGCAAAAACAGATTCAGAAACGTAAAGAATTGGAAGATGAAATTAAATTAAAAGAAAAGTCTTTGATTTTAAATCCTTCTGATGAAAGTATTAAAGAATCCTTAAAGTTGTTAAGAACACAATTTAATATGTTGTTAGCAGATCAAGCTGCAACCAATTTATTGTTTATGAAACAAAATACATTTTGTAATGCTAACAAGCCAGGGAGATGGCTGGCTTATCAATTGAGAAAGAAACAGAGACAGAGAACAATAGATAAAATAAATTACAAGGGTAAATTAGTTTCTCAGAAGGAACTGATTAAGAAATCTTTTCTGGATTATTATCAAAAATTATATAAATCTACTAATGTGCAAATTTTAGAGATAAATAAATATCTAAGCGAGGTTAGTTTCCCTAAATTGACAGAGGATCAGAAACATGAAGTTAATGGTTTAATTACTAAGGAGGAAATTTCGCTAGCAATTCAACAATTGAAACCAGGGAAAGCACCGGGTACGGATGGGTTAACAGCTGTTTATTATAAAGCTTTATTGGAGGAGAAGATTCAACCATTAGGTGATCTTTTTAATGGCATTTTACAGGGTCAAGAGATTCCTCCCTCATGGCGTACTGCTTTTATATCATTGATTCCAAAGGAAGATCAAGATCTTACTTTACCAAAGAATTATAGGCCTATATCTCTTTTAAATGTGGATTATAAGATATTTGTAAAAATCTTAGTAAATAGGCTTATGAGGGTGGTGCACCACCTTGTGCATAAAGATCAATCTGGGTTCATAACTGGAAGGTACATGAAAAATAATGTCAGACAAATTATTAATTTATTAGAATATTTAGATAAAAATAACCAAGTTCCTGCAGGGCTGATATTTTTAGATGCTGAAAAAGCCTTTGATCAATTGAATTGGCATTTTATGTTAAGAGTAATGGAAGAGATGAATTTTGGTGAAAAGATATTGCAAGCTCTTATGGTAATATATCAAAAACAAACGGCACAACTTATCGTTAATGGAGGCTTGTCAGAGGTTTTTACAATAGAGAAAGGTACTAGACAGGGTTGTCCATTATCACCGTTGCTATTTGTCTTAACACTGGAAATACTGTTGATCAAAATTCGAGAGTCGCAGGAAATTAAAGGAATAGAAGTTAATAAAAAAGAGTATAAGTTAAGAGCTTTTGCGGATGACTTGGTTCTTACTTTGTCGCAACCTACTTATTCTGTAGTAAAATTATTACAGTTGATTCATAATTATGGTTTGGTTTTGGGTTTTAAGATTAATGTTAATAAGACTAAAATTTTACCTAAAAATATGACTAGTCGGGAGAAGCAGACTTTGGTTAATTTGACGGGTTTTGAAATTGTTAATAAGGTAAAATATTTGGGGGTGATGCTATCTGTTTCTAATGCAAAATTATTTAAAAATAATTATGAAAGGTTGTGGGTTAGGGTACAGAGAGACTTGAAGAATTGGGAAAAGTTGCAATTATCCCTCATGGGAAGAATTGCAGTGATAAAAATGAATATTCTACCCAAGTTTCTCTTTTTGTTCCAAATGATACCGATTTTGAAGAATGAGATCAATTTAACTGAGTGGCAGAAAGGCCTTAATAAATTTATTTGGGCAGGGAAAAAGCCAAGGGTTAAGTTTAAAATTATGCAAGATTTCCGTGAGAGGGGAGGACTCAAGGTGCCGAATTTGAAATTATATTATGATGCGGTGGTTTTAACATTAGTTAGTGACTGGGTAAATTTGACAAATTCTGATATACTTCACTTAGAGGGATGGAATTTACTTTTTGGGTGGCATGCCTATTTAATATTTAATAAAAAAATGGATTGGGCTTTTAAATCTCATATCTTAAGAATTTCTTTACTTAGGGTTTGGAGAAAATATTATAAAAGTGATTTCAAAGTACCATTATGGGCTATACCTTGGCATGCAATAGAAGGAATAAAAAGAGGGGTTAAAATGGATATGGTGTCCTATAGACAGTTACTTAAATGGGATGGACAAAACTGGCAGTTAAAATTACGGGAAGAGTTAGCACAAGAAAATATTATTTATTCTTGGTTCCAGTATAGGCAATTATTAGACAGATGGAAGATGGACTGTAAGGTGGGTTTTCTCAGAGAAGATGAAAATCTTATTAAGCAAGTGAAGGATCAAAGACAAACCCACATTAAGAGGATTTATGGGGTTTTAGTTGAATTGGATTCAGAAACGGAACTAATTAAAGATTGTATGATTAGATGGGCGCAGAATTTTGGTGAGCCAGTTCCATTGGACACCTGGGAAACTATTTGGGTGAGAAATGTCAAATTTACACAAGCACAGAACTTAAGGGAGAACTTTTATAAAATGTTTTATAGATGGCACCTTGATCCACAAAAAATGTCTTTTATGTACCCTGACTTACAACCTAAATGTTGGAGATGTGGTTGTATGGACGCTACTTATTATCATATTTGGTGGTCGTGCAGAGAGATAAAAGCATTCTGGATTAAGATATGGTGGAATATCCAGAGAATTTTTAAAAGGAGGGTAAAATTTACTCCACAATTATTTTTGTTAGGTATAGTTATTGATTGTGATACAAAGGAGGTTATATTGATGTTAAATTTGATTACAGCTGCGAGGCTGTTAGTAGGACAATATTGGAAGAAGGAATCTTTGCCTACATTGCAGGAATGGTTTCTTAAAGTGTCTCATTTGGCGGAAATGGCAAAGATTTCGGCTTTCTTAAAGGGTCAAACGCAAGAGAAATTCCTTGCTGTTTGGGATAAATGGATAAAATTCATACAATTTAAATTTGATATAAAAAAATACTATATAGTTTTTTCATAATTTTTAACTTTATATATATATATATTTCTATTTTATATTCTTTTTTTATATAAATATAAATTTTTTTAACTTTTTTTAATTAAGCCTATATTCTGCTCTGGGAGGCCCTGGGGGGGGAAAGGGGGGGTTTGGGTAGGGGTGGGGGAAGGGGGGTTTTGTTGGGTAATGTTTGTTTTTATTTGTATATGTTGTTTTTTGTTTTTGTATTGTCTTTTATTTTTTGTAAAATTTATAAAACTTTTTAATAATAAAAGACATTCTGGACACTGGGTTGCAGACTGCTATTCCTAAACAGAAAAATTTGGGCAAGATTTATGATGTTCATCAATTGCCATCAGAGAGCCCCAGTGACTTCCTTGAGTGCCTCTAACAAGCCTTCAGGAAATATAGTGATTTGGATCCAGGCTGTGTGCCTCCTTAAGCCACCTGGTACTAAACGTCAGCTTAGGGGTTTCTTGGGAATGGCAGGTTTCTGTTGTATTTGGATTCCAAATTTTGCTTTAATGGCTACAGGCTCAGATTAAAAAAAAACCCTTTGAATGGATCAAGGATTGTCATGTGGCATTTGATAACATTAAGACCGCTTTAGTCAATGTTTCAGCCCTTGGCATTCCTGATGTCACTAAACCATTCACCTTGTATGTGGCTGAAAGTAAAGGGGTGGCTGCTGGAGTCCTTGCTCAAACCCTTGGTACTTGGTCTTGCCCCGTAGCCTATATTTCCAAACAACTTGATCCTGTTGCTCAAGGATGGCCAGCATGCCTTCGGGCTGCTGCAGCTGCCGTTCTCCTTTTGAAGGCTGCTGAACAATTTGGGGCTCCTATCACAATGGAATCACCCCATTCCATCCAGGATTTGTTAGCATCTAAGGGAGGCCATTGGCTTACAGCCTCCTGACTGGAGCGGTATCAGATCACAACAATTAAGCAATGTATCGTTTGTCAACGTAATAATTCTGTGAAGACTGTTAAGTCTCCCTTGGGAAGTCTTAGGCCTGGCCATGCTCCTGTTAATTTGGGGAGGTTTATTTTACTGATTTGCCAAGGAAACAGGGTTTTCGATACTTGCTCATATTTGTTGATGCTTTCTCTGGATGGATTGAGGCTTTTCCTTGCCGTACTAACAAGGCATGTGAGGTGGTCAAGGCCCTTCTAAAGGAAATTATCCCATGTTTTTCCTTTCCATACAAAGGCATTGACTCTGACAATGGGGCCCATTTTATCTCTGACATTACCCAGCAGATGTCCCGGGTCCCGGGTATTGATTGGCAGCTTCATTCGGCCTACAGGCCCCAGTCTTCAGCACATGTGGAGAAGGCTAATGGCATTCTTAAATGTCATCTTGCCAGGCTTGCTCAAGAGACACATCTTACTTGGGTACAAGCACTACCCCTCGCTCTTTGCATGTGAGAACTGCCCCCAAGCAACCTCTTGGCCTGTCCCCCTTTGAGATCAAGCAAGCCCTTTCTTATCATTCTTCCTTATCCACCTCCCACCCTGTTTTTGGAGACCAAGCCCTCAGGGAATATATACACTCTCTTGCTAATAGTGTTTCTTCCATTTCTCAAGCTGTTCAGGCCCTCCATCATCCGGGATTGGATTATCCACTCCATCCTTTCCTTCCTGGTGATTGGGTGCTTGTCAGGTCCTGGACTGATTCTGTCCCTTTAGCTGAGCACTGGAAAGGACCCTTCATTGTTCTTCTTGCTACCCACATAGCAGTCAAGGTTGCTGGGATTTGTACTTGGATTCATCACACTTGCCTTTGCTCTTCTTCACCACCTTCTGATGCTGAGGGCCAAGTTGCTTGGACTGCAGCCCCTGGTGCTGAGGATGACCTTGGCTGAAGCTTCTGTTTGGCTGACACTGACCGTATGCCGGGATGTTTTGGTCGTTGTGATACCTGTGCCCACTGGGCTTCCACACGGGCAGTTTTCTCTAACCAGCTTCCTGCTTACTTGTACCACAGGCATTGCTCCTCTCTGTCTTGGCTGTCATCTTGTTTTCTGTTTGGGTTATTCATCTTTTCTTTTGTGTTACTCTATCTTGTATTTCTTTCCCTACTCCATGCATTCCCTTTCTTTCTTTCTTTCTTTCTTTCTTTCTTTCTTTCTTTCTTTCTTTCTTTCTTTCTTTCTTTCTTTCTTTCTTTCTTTCTTTCTTTCTTTCTTTCTTTCTTTCTTGCCTGATCTACCCCTATGGGGGGATTATGGAAAGAGTGGCCAGGCTCTGGTCATGGTCAAGGTAATGTGACATGGCAAAGGGCACTGGCCCTCCGGACATGGACTCCCTTGATACCTTGCCACATTTGAGGCCTCCCGCTATGTGTCAGAGGAGAAGGTCTCCTCTTACCCATGGTAGGGAGAGTCCAGATGCTGGCCAGGAAAACCCAAAGGCACCGTCACGTGTACCTCACCCTGGAAACATAATTCTGGGACTTCAGCCAGACATTTCCCATAATGATAATGTTGGAGCTAAAAAGTGCACTTTGCATGATAAAGCCCAAAGTAAGGTGGCATTTGATATGCTGCCTCCAGGTGAAACCAGACATCAAGAGGGGGTTCTGCCACTCTGGCTTCTTCATATGCTTGATACTAAAATATGTGGCTTGTAAAATTACATCCTGCCACCTACACACTTTACATCCTAGTCCTCTTTTCATTTTTTTTAAAAATAGTCAAAAGTCAACCTCAATTCAATTACAAGCAAAGAAGACCTGTATCTGCTCTCTTTAACAGGACAATTTGCTCCTTATTGTTTCTCCCTCAGTAGCTCTTCAGGCTATATGAAATCAGCCTTTTCCAGGCAATCTCTGCCCTTTCTTTGAATTAATTTGCACTAAGATTTTGTATGGAGACCCTGAATGGGAAGAAACGCACTACAGGAGTGTCCTTGCTGCAGTTTCAAGAACAGAAGTATATGCTGAGACAGGCTTTCATTGGGGTCACAACTCCATTGCTACCACTGCAAAATCCAAATCCTACTCTTCCTTCTGTCTTTGTTCAAGCAATCAAACTGTGTGATTTTTAAAATTTGCCAATAATAGAAGCGTGCACTTGTTCTTTTCTGTGTTTATCTGCATTCTGTAGAAAGGGAAAATGGCTCAAATGATAATGCTGCTATCCAAAAATCTGTTCTTCACCCCTTCCCTTTCAATTTTTGTTGTAATTTTCAATGCTAAACAAGAAAGAAATTGAATTTGCACAATACAAAGCTTTCAGGAGGGCAATTTAGAGAAGATTGAAAGTAGGACATGCATTTTAAAAGAATGTAATTTGCTATTTCCATTGTCTTGGGTGATAGTAATAAAAGTTATATGATTATTATATTTTTGCCATTCTTATGGGTGTCTTAAAAAATAGTTGAGTATATATAACTAATGATTTATACAGCTTTGTTGTTTGCTTTGAGCCAAACTTGAATTCCCATATTTGTGAATAGGTTGTGAAGAGGGCAGGAAACACTATCTTTCTTGAAAGCTGGACTCTTTAGAAGGTAGAATTTTCCAAAGAGGTCCAAAAATGTGGTAAAATCTTTTAGCTTGACTACTGATGTCTTCATGAGACATTTATTGTATTTTCTTGATAGTAACATGGAAATGGTTTTCTGTTGTGTAACCGGTATTTTTCCTCTTCCTCTTCCCTCCTTCCTCCTTCCTCTTTCCCTCTCCCTCTGTCCACCATATATCTTTTTATATATATAATATTTTATTAGTTTTCTATATTTACAATTCATAGTGTTTGGTCAACAACACGTTGTCTGAGACCATTTGTTTTACTTGGTAATACACATATATCTTGAATTTCCCAATATATCCCATCCAAGCTACTGTAGCTCTGGTTGGCTTTTTAAAATTAAACAAGGTTAGTGATGTGCTGGAAACCATGGTCCTATAGTTTTCACTGAAACAAGACAGATGGAATTATAGCCTGAGATCATGGAAACCTTGGTCCCTAAGAATAGTTTTGAAAGGACATTATTTGCAAAAGTAGTACACTCACAGCTGACTATATTCTGAAATCCAGAATTTTTAATACATTAAGGACTGCATTTAATAAAGATTTAACTGAGTTATGAACTAGAATTAAATGTCCCTGTGGAGGTTAAGCAACAGAGTCTAACAGGGTTCCATCTCCTTGTGGATGTTTTTGCTAGGCTTTACAGAGACCAATTTCTAAGGAAGGAAAGTGAAACAGAATAACAGAGGATACCCAGTTTAAACCCTGGCATCTCCAGTTAGAAGGATTGGGTAAAGTTCATGCATGTGTGTGCCTGCATGTCTCTGTGCATTTGTATGTTAATAATAAAATATGTGTATGCATGCAGTCAGCCTTTGGAGCAAGTAAATGCCCTCTAACTGTAATTTTAGCCTGGTCAAGGTAATAGACCTTTCTCATTAAGTGTCTCCAAATTTCTAATCTATCCATGAACATGAAAAATCTGTGCTAATTAAGGCATGTTGTGTAGGCCAACAATGCAGAAGAAGGTAAAAGGTTTCCAGAGAATGTTTTTAAAGGCACAGAGTCATCATTGAAATGAAGATTAGTTTTCCCTTCAACTAAAAGATTGTATATATAATCTAAGTTGCAGATAGTGCTGGTACTGTAATCTTCAGAAAAGATGCCTCTTGATACCACTGATTTTCTTAGAAATTGGGACTGAGAGTGTGTTCTTGTACACAAAGTTGTTCACAATGACTTAGCTGTTGCTACCCTCTAAAAAAGTAGACTTGTTCTTCTAACTGAATCTTGGATCTGCACAACATTTTAACATTGCAACTCAGAACATAGTCATCAACAGCTATAATACGTATTGGGTATTTAAGGGAGGATGGCAAGAAAACATACATAATTTGAAGGAAGAAGAGAAACAATGGATAAGAAGAAAATCTTTAATGTTTCTTCATTTTCTCACACTGCTTTTTCTCTTTAGGTCAATTTGTGTGTGGATGGAAGAGAGGTAAGGGACAAAGTATGATAAGCATCTTCCTACTGATATGAATTTGTGGATCTAAATTAGTGGCTTGATGAATACTAAATTAGTGGATTGGAGAAATACTGTGGATGTAGTTTATTTAGACTTCAGAAAAGCATTTGACAAAATAGACCACAAAATAGACTGGGAAAGATAGAAAAAGTAGGATAGACAGTATCACTACTAGATGGATTTGCAATTGGCTGACCAACCACACCCAATGTGCAGTCATCAATGGAACTACAGAGGGAAGCCTGCAGAAGGGAACTCAAGGTTATGTTTTAGACTCAGTACTCTTCACATGTGGTCCTCCATGGAACTGCATCTACATGGAGGGAAGTGTGTAGTAGAGTGCCCCAGGGCTCTGTTCTGGGGCCAGTGCTCTTCAACATCTTCATCAATGATCTGGATGAGGGGATAGATGGGGAAGTCATCAAATTTGCAGATGACATCAAGCTGGCAGGAGTAGCCAACACTCTGGAAGATAGGCTTAAGATACAGAATGATATTGACAGACTTGAACACTGGACACTATCTAACAAAATGAAATTCAATGGTGAAAAAAGTAAGTTCTATATTTAGGCAAGAAAAACCAAATGTATAGGTATAGTATAGGGGGTACCTTGCTCAATAGTAGTAACTGTGAGAGGGATCTCGGAGTCCTAGTGGACAATCATTTAAATATGAGCCAGCAGTGTGCTGCAGGTGCCAAAAAAGCCCACACAGTGCTAGGCTGCATTAACAGAGGGATAGAATCAAGATCACGTGAAGTATTAATACCACTCTACAATGCCTTGGTAAGGCCACACTTGGAATACTGCATCCAGTTTTGGTCACCATAATGTAAAAAAGATGTTGAGACTCTAGAAAGAGTACAGACAAGAGCAACGAAGATGATTAGGATATGGGAGGTTAAAACATATAAGGAAAGGTTGATGGAATTGGGTATGTCTAGTTTAATGAAGAGAAGGATGAGGGGGGACATGATAGCAGTGTTCCAGTATCTCAGGGGTCACCATAAAGAAGAGGGAGTCAAGCTATTCTCCAAGGGCAAGCCAAGAAGCAATGGATGGAAACTAACCCAAGAGAGAAGCAACCTAGAATTAAGGAGAAATTTCCTGACAGTTAGAACAATTAATCAGTGGAACAGCTTACCTCCAGAAACTGTGAATGCTCTAACACTGGAAGTTTTTCAGAAGAGACTGGACAGCCATTTGTCTGAAATGTTATAGGGTTTCCTGCCTGAGTAGGGGGTTAGATTAGATGACCTCCAAGGACCCTCCCATCATCATCGTTGTCGTCATCATCATTATATTATTATTATGGATCATCGCACAGTCAGCCAGATGTTCAGACTGGATTTGGCATTTTGTCTGCAACTGTGTCTTCCATTGTGCCATCGATCTTTGCACAAATTTTCTGATGATTCTACTGACTTCTGTTATTTCTAGGCACTTGATTATCCAGTCATGTGGCAGAGAGTCAAATGCCTTTTTGTAGCCAATCCATGCCACATTCAGGTTGGTCTTCCTTTTCTTGCAGTTTTCCAAGATCATTTTGTCTATTAGGAGTTGATCTTTTGTTCCTCTGCTATTGGGGCGGTTTCCTTTCTGTTCAGGTGGAAAGAGATTGTTTTCAACTAGATGCTGTTGTACTGCATCAGCTACCACACCAGTTAGTAATTTGAAAGTTGTTGGTAAGGAGGTAATTGGCCTGTAGTTCCTTGGTGTTGCCCCTTTTGCTGGATTTTTCATTATTAGGTAGGTTTTCCCATTATTATGGATCATCGCACAGTCAGCCAGATGTTCAGACTGGATTTGGCATTTTGTCTACCTATCGAGTCCTTACCCAGGACCTGGGATAGGCAGATGTGGATGTTTGATGGTATTACAGGTATCGTCGCAGGATGGAAGCAGTTCCTAATAAGGCCGCCTTTTGCAATTGACTAATAGCGAATTTGTCAATGCCAATGGTGTTCAAGTGGTGCTCCAGTTGTTTTGGGATTGCACCTAAGGAGCCTATTACTATTGGTACTACCCTTGCTTGCTTTTGCCACAGTCTTTCTATTTCTATTTGTAGGTCTTTGTATTTTGTTATCTTCTCCAGTTCTTTCTCTTCTATTCTGCTATCTCCAGGCACTGCCACGTCCACTATGCAGACTTTTTTGTCTTTCTTATCGACAATTGTTAAGTCTGGGGTGTTATGTTGCAGGTGCTTGTCTGTTTGAATTCTGAAGTCCCAGAGCAGTTTAATTTTATCATTTTCTATGACTTTCTCTATTTTATGATCCCACCAGTTTTTGCTTACAGGCAAATGATATTTTTTGCAGATCTTCCAATGCACCATTGTTGCTACTTTGTCATGCCATTGCTTGTAGTCAGTCTGTGCAATCTTCTTGCAACAGCTTACCAGGTGGTCCACTGTTTCTTCATCTTCTTTGCATAGGCGGCACTTACTCTCTGTTCCTGTCTTCTCAATTTTGACTTTGTATGCATTTGTCCTTAAGGCTTGGTCTTGTGCAGCCAGAATTAGTCCCTCAGTCTCTTTCTTCAATTTTCCTTCTTTTAGCCATTGCCAGGTCTTGTTATTATCTGCTTTCCCAGCTATTTTTTTCATGTATTGGCCATGTAGTGCTTTGTCTTCCCATGCCTCTATTCTGTTCTTCATTTGGTCTTTCTTGTAGGCCAGTTTGGTCTCTCCAGTAGTCAGTAAGCCTTCCTGATATTGTCAAGCCCCCAAAGGCTTGCCATACGGACGGGGACGGGGGAGCACGGACAACAACCCACCAGCCCGAGAAGCAGCTGAGCAGTACACCGCCACATCCCACGGCTGCACCAAACGAACCGCCACCATGCAGACGTCTCCACAAGCTGCACAACGGACGCCACGAGTTCACGAGTATCCACCACAGCCGGCAGGAAGGATAACGGCGGGCGGGCCGTTTGGGGCCAAGAGGACTGCACTCTGGTGGGCGGACCTAGCGTGGGGGAGAGGGGGGGTGTCCCCTAGCAATCAGGACATTCGGCAGGGCAAGTTTGGCAGCGGGCAACCGACGTGCGGATCGGACGCATGGGCAATGAGGTGTGGGGGCGGAGCTCCATCGGGGAAAGGGAAAGCACAGGGAAAGGGTGGAGCATTTATTCACTTTAAACGGATGTTGGTTTGGGAACGGGGGCGGGCCCACAGGGTGGAGCACGTCAATATATTGCGGTGGGAGGAAACCACTCCCAGTGCTGACTTTGCCTCACCTGCATATTAAAGTGCTTGTTGGGTGTCAGCGTGTGCCGGCTTTCATTGGTTTTGCTCTACGGATGATAACGGATACGTTTGACATAAAGTCAGCACTCTCCTCACTAACTTCTCTCCAGCTTCCAGCTCCCACGTGCGGTGGAATGCTACGGTATGGTGGAGGGAACGCAGGGGGCCGCCTTGGCTGGGGGAGAGGTGGCGGCCGATGGGGCCACGGACGCCGTTCCGGCGCCGGAGCCGGTACCGGCCCAGCCGGTGGTGCGTCCAAAACTGTTACTGCCTGTAATCCCGGGACTCGACGTGGGGGAGGCAGGGGCCGCCAAGCCACAGGAGGAGTGGTGGCAAAGCCCGGCGGTGACTGGACTGCAGACCGAACAGCTCCTAACGCCTAAGCCGAAGCTCGGTCATTCGGGGTGGAGGGAGAGACGCGCCACCATAGAGGACGATGAGGACTGGAGCTACTCCACGGCTCCAGGTCAGGAGACCATGGATATATTGCGCCACCGGTTTGGCGAGGCAAGCTACAGGGGCACTACCAACATGTGGCAATCAGAAGGGGATGCTGCGGGGCGCACCCCCTCATCTAGGTTCCGCCTAAGCAGTCCGCGGCTGCGGTTGCCTAATCCCACAGGTGGGCCGGGTGCCATGGGACTCCCTTCCAGCGGGCCGCCGGGTCAGGCGCACCCGACCCAGCCGGGCGGACCCAGGAATGTGGCGAGAGGTCCGGCGAAGATAGGGGGCATGGAGCAGCAGAGCTTTGCGGCCGGATATCCTAACATCGTGCCAGGCCAGGGGTCGTGGGGGCCAGGTTATCCATGGGGGGTTCCTCCTATCCCTGTCACCTTTGATGGTAACCCCGACCAACTGGCAATGTTCCTGGGACAGGCCATAAGCCACTTGGACCAGTTTGCACAGCTGTATGTCTCCCAATGGGCTATGGTCGGCGCCATTACCGCCGCCCTGCGCGGAGAGGCGGCCGCGTGGGCAGCCGACCTGTACAGCGACCATGCCCGGGAGTTGGGGAGTGCAGGGCTGTTCTTGGACGCTCTGCATGGGAGATTTGAAGACCCTACCCGGGCACAGAGGGCCGAGGCAGACCTGCTAGCGCTCCAACAGGGGAAACGCCCGGCCATCGACTACGTGCGGGAGTTTTGGAGGTTAGCCGGCCGGTTGCAGTCCTCATGGCCGGAGCGGATGTTAGTACATCAATTTAGGGCAGGCCTAGACCACGACCTACGGCAAGCATGCGTATACCGGGGTGTGCCCAATAGACTGAGAGACTGGTTCAGAGTGGTGATCGAACTGGAGGCAGGCCTTAAAGAAATATGTCGAGGGACCGGGGACGTTTCACGGTCGCGGCGTCCCGGGGACAGGCCTCGCAAGGGAAGCCAGGACCAACAACAGGCAACGCCAAGGCCACCCGAGGCGTCAGGAGAAACCGGATTTCGATGTTTCCGCTGCGACCAGCCGGGCCACCGAGCAGCCGACTGTCCGGCACCCAGCCCCCGTAAGGCCGCAACAGTCGGGAGAGCCACACCCACGAAGAAGGCCACGGAGAGCTCGAGGGCGGTTATGCAGCAGCCAACCCCAGGGGCGAAACAGGGGTCTCCAGCCAGGCCAGAATCTACGGCCATGGCACGCTACCAGCTGGTGGACGAGGAGGACAGCCCTGACGACGGACTGGCCGATCCAATGGTGAGTGACCCCATTAGCCCGTTCATCCTCCCTATAGTTCTCACGAGTCCGGTGACAGGCGTACGGAGGGCATGTCAAGCCTTGATCGACACCGGGTGCACACGGTGTCTGATGAGTAGAAGGGTGGCGGTGGATAGTGGGTTCCGGATATATCCATTGCCACAACCAATACGGTTCGAACAAGTGGATGGGTCATTGTTGGGAGGAGTCCCCGCGACCCATGTGACGGAACGGGTACGCATGGATCTGGGGGATCATTGGGAGGTGTTGCGGTTCATCGTGGTACCTATTATGATGGAGACTGTCATATTGGGGTTGTCCTGGTTGGGCAAATGGACCCCAACTATATGGTGGGAAGGGGGGTACCGTAAAGTGCGCCTTGGGGTGGGTCCAATACCAGGGACCGGTGGTAATGGTGACCAGGTTCCTGAAGGCCCAGAGGTAACGGCGCAACTCCAGGAGGGACCGGGGGAAGTGCCTTACCCCGAGGAATACAGGGATTTAGCGACGGTCTTCAGCGAGGAGAGTGTAATCACCTGCCCCCTCACCGATCGACAGATTGCGCCATAGAGCTAATACCGGGGGTTAAGCTCCCGAAACCCCGGATGTACGCTATGACATCGCCGGAGGTGCAGGAACTCCGTAGATACATCGATCAAAATTTGGCACGAGGGTTCATCCAGCCTGCTAGGTCCCGGATAGCGGCCCCCGTGCTTTTCAAAGAAAAGAAAGATGGTTCCTTGCGCTTATGTGTCGACTTCCGGGGGTTAAATGCAGTATGTGTCGAGCATGTATACCCCCTTCCCCTAATGAAGGACTTATTGGCACATTTGGGGACGGGCCGCATATTTACCAAATTACTACGGGAGGCGTACTATAGAGTACGGATTAAGGCTGGCGATGAGTGGAAAACGGCGTTTAACTGTCCGTTGGGTAGTTTCCAGTTTCGCGTCATGCCGTTCGGGTTACAAGGGGCCCCTGCGGTGTTCATGCAGTTAATCAATCAGGTGTTGCATGAACACCTATACCGCGGGGTACTTGTGTACCTGGATGACATTCTAATATATACCGCAACAAGGGAGGAGCATGTCAGTCTGGTGAGGCAGGTGCTGCAGAAGTTGCTGGAGGCCCAGCTTTATGTGAAATTATCTAAGTGCGAGTTCCACCGGGAGCGACTAGACTATCTGGGCTACCGTATCTCGGGGAGCGGGGTGGAAATGGATCCGAGCAAGGTGCAAGCAGTACAGGAATGGCAAGCACCCCAGACTAGACGCCAGCTGCAAAGTTTTCTCGGATTCGCGAATTTTTACCGCCAGTTCATTCCATCGTTTGCCACCGTGGTGCATCCCCTCACGGAACTGCTGCGGACGAAACACCTTACGGCAAGGCCTCACCCGAGCCAGCGGCTAGAGTGGACCATGAGCTGTCAAAAAGCATTTGAGTCACTGAAAACATTGTTCGCTAAAGAGCCGGTGTTACGCCACCCGGACCAGAGTGCCCCTTTTGTGGTACAAGTGGATGCAAGCGATGTGGCAGTGGGGGCGGTGCTGTTGCAGAAGAACGATGGGGGAGCGTTGCAGCCATGTGCCTATACTTCGCGTAAATTCACGATGGCCGAACGCAGCTGGACCGTTTGGGAGAAGGAGGCCTTCGCGATCCGCTGGGCTCTGGCAACATGGCGGCATTTGTTAGAAGGGGCCAAACTGCCTTTTGAGGTGTGGACAGACCATAAGAACTTGGAGGCGCTACAGACCCCGAGGCGCCTAGCCCCCAAACATGTCCGATGGGCCCAATACTTCAACCGGTTTAAGTTTACACTGAGGTATGTGCCGGGGGGGAAAAACTTCCTGGCCGACACGTTGTCGTGGATGCCGCAGTACCAGAGCAGACGAGAGGAGGTCATACAGGCACTCATGCCTCCTTCTCGGCATGAGACCGCTAGAACCGTAAGTCACAGGTCTCAGGTAAGTGAACCAGAGGCCATTAGAACTGCCTTGCTGACAGATACGTGGGCGAAGGAGCATCCGGGCTGGTTGACTACTCGAGACGGTGTGGCATGGAAAGGCGATAGGATATATGTGCCTGAGAGCCTACGCCTATCCGTTCTTCGAAAGTGTCATGACGCTAAACAAGCGGGCCATTTTGGGTATTTAAAGACCCTACATTTATTACGACGACAATTCTGGTGGCCCAAACTGAAAGTAGATGTGGAACGGTATGTAAAAGGGTGCCACGTGTGTGCCAGTGCAAAGCCCCGGGTGGGGAAGCCCATGGGATTATTACAAACGGTGGCCGATCCCTCCCGGCCGTGGGAAGAGATCGCCATGGATTTTGTTGTAGAACTACCCGACAACCGGGGCTACAGCGTGATATGGACCGTACTAGATCTCTTCTCCAAACAGGCGCATTTTATCCCATGCAGAGGCCTGCCATCAGCGCGACGATTATCACGGTTGTTTATCCAACACATCTATCGGCTCCATGGCATACCTAGGAGAATTGTATCAGATAGAGGGGTGCAATTCACCGCGAAGTTCTGGAGGGAGTTCGTTCGGTCGCTAGGGTCATCACAGGCGTTGAGTTCAGCGTATCACCCGAGCACCAACGGGGCGGCAGAAAGGGCAAACGCCATGGTGGAAAGATACCTCCGGAGTTATGTGTCATTCCAGCAAACGGACTGGGTGGACCTCTTGCCGTTTGCTGAAGTGGCATATAATAATACCGTTCACAACAGTACGGGATATACCCCGTTTAAAATAGTGTATGGTATGGAGTTTAACCCCATTCCCGAATTGTCACCAGAGGTGGCTAGTGGCCAGACCCCTCAAACATGGTACTCCAGGATCACAGGGTTGTGGGACCGGGTAAAGGTAGCACGGAGGAAGGCCGAGGCCACTGCCAAACTCCAAGCCGATAAGAAAAGGGCAGAGCATAAACCATTCAAGGTGGGAAACTGGGTGTATTTGGCCACCAAATATCTACGCTTGCAAGTGCCATGCAAGAAGCTGGGCCCGAAATATGTGGGTCCCTTCCAGATCCTCAAAGTGGTCAACCCAGTTACGGTTCAACTACGGTTACCCGCCTCTCTAGGCAAGGTGCATCCCGTATTCCATAGTAGCCTGCTCAAACCAGCACATAGAAGTCCCTACACTGATGGGCCACCAGGACCGGTCTCGGGGTCCCATTATGAGGTGCAGGAGGTCCTGGACTCATGAAAGCGGTATGGTAAAACCCAATATCTCCTTCGGTGGAAAGGATACCCGTTATCGGACGCAACCTGGGTGGGAGAGGAGGACATAAATGCACCTAACCTAATCCGAACGTTCCACCGTAAGTGCCCGGGAAAGCCAGGGCGAGACAGGTGCAACACTGTGTATTCAACTCCTTCCCTCTCTTTTCCAGGGGAACACGTGGTAGAGGGGGCCGCATGTCAAGCCCCCAAAGGCTTGCCATACGGACGGGGACGGGGGAGCATGGACAACAACCCACCAGCCCGAGAAGCAGCTGAGCAGTACACCGCCACATCCCACGGCTGCACCAAACGAACCGCCACCATGCAGACGTCTCCACAAGCTGCACAACGGACGCCACGAGTTCACGAGTGTCCACCACAGCCGGCAGGAAGGATAACGGCGGGCGGGCCATTTGGGGCCAAGAGGACTGCACTCCGGCGGGCGGACCTAGCGTGGGGGAGAGGGGGGGTGTCCCCTAGCAATCAGGACGTTCGGCAGGGCAAGTTTGGTGGCGGGCAACCGACGTGCAGATCGGACGCACGGGCAACGGGATGTGGGGGCGGAGCTCCGTTGGGGAAAGGGAAAGCACAGGGAAAGGGTGGAGCATTTATTCACCTTAAACGGATGTTGGTTTGGGAACGGGGGCAGGCCCACAGGGTGGAGCACGTCAATATATTGCGGTGGGAGGAAACCACTCCCAGTGCTGACTTTGCCTCACCTGCATATTAAAGTGCTTGTTGGGTGTCAGCGTGTGCCGGCTTTCATTGGTTTTGCTCTACGGACGATAACGGATACGTTTGACAGATATACTAATTTCAGTGTATCTTCATCGTTGTCCTTCAGATATTCTTCCAAAGCCATTTTTTCTTCTTCAACCATCTGATGTACTTGCAGCATTCCACGCCCACCTATTTGCCTTGGTAGATAGAGTCTGTCAATGTCACTGCATGGATGAAGGGCATGATTCATTGTCATTATTTTTCTGGTTTTCCTATCCATTGTTTTTAGTTCTGCTTGAGTCCAGCCCACTATTCAAGCTGTGTATCTAATGACTGGAATTGCCCTTCATGGTATTGCCTCCATTGAGTTTGGACTTTTAGATCTTCTTCACTCTCTTGATGTATTCATCTCTAATCTTTTTCTTGACTTCAGTGTGCTTGATGTTGTCAGCTTGAAGGATACCCAAGTATTTGTAGTAATCTTCCTCATCCAGACTCTTAATGTTATTTTCGTGGGGCATCTTGATTCCTTCACTTTTCACTACTTTTCCTTGTTTGATAGTAAGTGTGGCACATTTGTCCAAGCCAAATTACAAAACAATATCTTGGCTATATATACGGACAGTGTTGAGCAGCGATTCTATTTCAGATGATGTTTTTCCATACAGCTTCAGATCATCCATGTAAAGGAGATGGGATAGTCTGGCAAATGTTTTTGATGTTTGATAGCTATGTCCTGAGTTATTCAGTATTGTTGACAGAGGAAACAGTGCAATAACAAATAGTAGTGATGATAATGAATCTCTTTGAAATATTCCTCTTTTGATATTAACCTCTCCCAGTCTCTCACCATTGACCTGCAACTGTGTCTTCCATTGTGCCATCGATCTTTGCACAAATTCTCTGATGTTTCTACTGACTGCTGTTATTTCTAGGCATTTGATTATCTAGTCATGTGGCAGAGAGTCAGATGCCTTTTTGTAGTCAATCCATGCCACATTCAGGTTGGTCTTCCTTTTCTTGCAGTTTTCCAAGATCATTTTGTCTATTAGGAGTTGATCTTTTGTTCCTCTGCTATTGGGGCAGTTTCCTTTCTGTTCAGGTGGAAAGAGATTGTTTTCAACTAGATGCTGTAGTACTGCATCAGCTACCACACCAGTTAGCAATTTGAAAGTTGTTGGTAAGCAGGTAATTGGCCTGTGGTTGCCTGGTGTTGCCCCTTTTGCTGGATTTTTAATTATTAGGTAGGGTTTTCCAGTTGTTAGTGACTTTTCAATTTCTCCTCCTTGTAGTATATTGTTGAACTGCTTGGCAATGAGTGGATATATAACAGTTAAATGTTTCAACCAAAACCCATGCAGTTCATCTTTTCTGGTGCTGACCAATTTTTGATCTTCCTTGCTCTTTTTTCTACCATTTCTGTTGTTATTACTAGTTATTTCCAAATAAGTGTTTAAAACTGCTGTTTTAGTGTAGTAACAGTGGTGGGATTCAGCTGGTTTACACTACTTCATCAGAACCAGTAGCTAATTTTTTTTTGCCTAGGCTCAGAATGGACTTCCAGAAGTGGCATCCACGCAGAGAACCAGTTGTTTACATATTTGAATCACACCACTGTGTAGCAAGTAATATTTAAAACACACTCTAAACTGCACAATTATTTGTCTTTATGTTTTGCTTCATGCCTGAAAATAAAGGCAAGTTCCAAGTGTCTCTCATAAAATGTTGAACAGAGCAAATACAATGAGACATCTCAAAACTCCATTTTGGAGAGATAGGACATTGATCCTTCTGGAATATTGCATGTAGTGCAATTAAAATGAATATTTCTTGAAAAGGAACACAACTCAGTGGTCCTCAGAACCCATCATCTCCCACTGAATAACTCTGTTTCAGTAAAAGAAAAGGAGTGAGGGAAGGCCATATCTGTTTTTCCTCCTACTTTGGCAGTTCCTCTTTGGGCAACCAAGGAGATTTAAGAAATTCCTTTCAGAAGGAAGGTTTCAAACTTCAGGCTGTAGAATAAGGGAATCTTAGATTGGATCTTTATGTATTGCTGAATATCTGGTAATTTTGAGACATAGTGTAATAATATCTTAAAGGACTTAAGTTCAATATATATAAATATTCTTTAAAAACATGTTACTTATCCTGAAAACATATATAATCTTTTAAATGTTTTGAACTAGTTATTATAGTATTTTAAGTAAAGCACCGAAAATCTCCTGCTGACTTTTTTCATTTTTTAAAATATATTTGGCATTATGTAAATAATCTACCTCAGTCTGAAGGTAAAACAATTTATCATTGCTAAGAAGGGAAGAGACCCTAAGTTTTAAAAGCTGGAACTTCAAGTCAGCTATGAAGGTCATTTCCTTGTGTGCAGAAAAGAAATGTAATGTAACAAAGTTCCAGAATTTTCAGTTCTGAAAAAAATGAGATAATATTTTTATGCTTTCAAATGTTTATCTTAAGAAAATGACAGACCAGGGAGAGGAGGCTTTGATTCTTCACATGAAAACAAAGAGACTGCATGATTTGGCTTGTGGAGGCATTTTGTGTCTCTTTGCATCCTTGAGCATGAAGCATCCTTGCAAGAACCATAGAAAGCTTCTGGGTGTGCACTTGTACAAGCCAGTCAAGATTGCAAAATCAGCTTTTGGAAATGAGGGCTCTGTGATGTGCCTTACTGATCTTCTGATATTAAACAGAACAAGAGCACACTAAGAGTCCTATGGCTGTAGCAGATATGTAGAAATAATTCTTCATTCAACCTTCTTCAAACAAATTAATGCCTGCTAGGAGATTACATTTCAATGACCTTAATTAAAGATGCTCTTTCATACAAGGAAATTTATTTGACAAGCAGATCTTTACAAATAATAATCTTGTAATACTTATCAATGTGATCAAAAACTAGGAAGTGAGACCTATTAAATTTACCAAAACATGCTTCCAATGAGATAGTTAAAAATTAGATTGTCATTCGTTTATCCTCAGTACTGAAATTCCAAAGCAATATTTCAACATTTTTAACCTGAAATTATGATTTTTTAAAAATTTGTTTTTGTTGTTTCAGTTTGATGACACAAAATCAAGGCTTTCTAGAATAGAGAGTAGCTGCTCCAAAGATAATAACACTTTTGAAAATGATGCAAAATAAAGATCCTGCCCCACATGGGCATGTGTGTGTTGCACATCAGTACAGTATAAAATTGTGGGGCCTCTCCTAGTGCAGCAGGAACAACTTGCAAATTGGCAGCTAGAATTTTTCTGGAAGAACTTTGGAATATATCTATGCTGAGGTGAGGAGCCCATTTTCTTCAATGACTTTTTAAAAGGCTATGAAACCCCAACTTTCAAAATAAGCATTTCAGTGCTGGTTTGTTTCTGAGCTTTACATTTTTATTTTATTTATTTATTGGGAGTTTTAATGCAAGATTTTTTTTACAATTATTTTTCTTTATACTGTTTCATACTTAAAAGACTTTGTTTATTTTGGTGGTTTTTTTTTTTTTGTAGCTGTAGAGGGGAAATACATTTAAATCCTAATCTGCCAATACTTTGTGAAATTCTAGTTTCTGAATCATGTAAGCTGCTACTTTTAACAGATTTTACATAAACCAATATTAACTAAAGCATGTTTAACAAGTCTGCCAAATGCCATACAATTTTCATCTCTCCCTAGCCTCAAATGTCACTATTTTACAGATCACTAGGTGCCTTTAAAGGCTGCAAAGATTGATATTTAGTGATGCAAAGAAAAGATTTATTAATCCCAGTCCTTCATTTTTATTTTTGCCCCTCATCAAGAGCATCACAACATAAATGCTGATTCATCATTCAACTAATTGTACAGATATAATCCTTTTTCCTCTTTTTATTAAGAGATACACTTTATGTTTCTTAGCACAAAGCCAATAAGCTGGCACAAGCTATTGAGAAAATAATACTTTTTATAGAGTAGTAATACCTTATGTTCATTATTTAAGCATGTTGTAAAAGTAGCTCAGTGAGGACTTTTTGTACAAGACTATTCAGAAATCAAACTAAGACACGTGAAGGCATTCCTTAAGTTTCTAAAATAAACCTTCCAGATAATAAAAAACAATTGAATAAAGCCAAAAATTTAATAGAAAAATTAAAGAATTTATTATTTTTGGGTTGTTATCTCTGATTAACCTTTCCTGACATTAATTCAGTTTAAGAATGAGTTCTTAAGAATAATTTCATTAAATATGATTGTGTCTCAAATTATGAGCATTGGGTTTTTAGTGATCCTAGACTGGAAAAACCATCCACTTTACTATGCTATGGCCTAGTTTTTCATCTTTGGCAGTTGCCGTCCAATGTTTTGCAAGCTATTTTCACCAAGTGAATGACTTAACAGGTCTTTCCTGTTATGGAAAAGGCCAGCGAATTAATATTTTAGATCTCCTCCTGTCCTCAGTCCTACAGCACCAACTTATACCATATTTGAGAAGGGGCATCATGTTCTGATTCCCTCCTTTGCTCCAAACCACTCAACAGAACTGTCTGAAATTTGCTATTGAAATTTCACACTGCAAATGACATCACATTCTGGTGTAAAAAATACAGCAGCTGTTTTTTTTAAAAAATTTTTTTTAACACAGCTGACTCCTATGAGATTCACTCCTCATAACATTCTAACATTCAGTAAATTGCAGTGACTAGTCCAAAATCAGATTTTCCCTGCACAGTAGGTGTTGATGTGTTTCAGGCACACATTATATTCTAATTTCATTATGATATGAATCATAGTTACTCAGATAAAAAATTATGCAGCCTAAGCCAAAGCAAATTAAACTAAACAGACTAAGCACAAATTGAAGATTTATAGAGCAAGCCCTTCTACAGATTCGTGCCTCCTTTCAGTTCTCTGCATCAGTACTGGTTTTCTTGCAGAGTAATTAGTTCTTTGTCTCCTTTTCAGGTTTAGTTTCAGCATCATTTGCATCCCTGATATATTTAGAGACGGTCTCTGCTTTCACCAAAGGACATTGCCTGAATGGTATCATCTCTCAAGTCTGAAGAAGCCTTATTTCAACACAGACTCATATCTCAAGTAGTGGTAGTGGGAAACCAGTTCAGATGGCTGGGAACCATCTGAAAATAAACTTTTTGGGTAGTGAGGGAGTGAGACCAAGAGGAAAGGGCAATCAGCCCTCCTCCACTGGCAAATAAACAATTTGTGAGCAAGTGGTAGAGGAGGGAAGACCTAAGAATGCCAGAGCCAATTCACAGATCAGCCAATGTAGACTATATGGCGTCTGACAGCAGGAGGTCACAGAAAGGATCTGGGGTCTGGACAGCCAAAAAAGAGGAGACTGAAGTCTCACCCATGCAAGTGGGAGCAAACACTTGCTACCTGAGAATTCTGCCTAGACAAAGTTGTGAGTGCATTTGCAAGTGGGGGGGGGGATGGAGGGTTGGTTTGCTTTAGTCTATGCTGTCCTTTAGAAATATATTGCACCTCAGTAGCTCAGTGTTTAACTCTACCTGTTTTGTTATACTAATCATATTTTGTTTCTTATGATATGAGTAATTAAAAACTGTAAAATATTCATAATTAGGGGAGTTAGAGAAATAGTGCCTTATTGCTCCCCCATTGGTGGAAGGCATGGCAGCAAACCTGATGAGAGTAAATTCCATGGGAAGCAAAAGGAATTCTCTTTTAGAGAAGAGCTGGGGGAGTCAGACTCAGGACCAGGGACAGCTTCTATGTTGCCCGGGCAGAGCTACATTTTCTTTAGAGAGCTACACTTGGGTACTATTACTATAGTTAATACAATTGAATGAAAAGGCATTTTGGGGGACCACTTTGAATTACAGCCTCTGTCTTGTTTTTTTCTGTATGGCATATTCAGAAAAATCAAATGAGCATATTACTTTGCAGCAAATAAAAAATTACATCAATGGCATATTAGGAATGGCCTTCTATTGAACTTTCTCTAAACATAATCCATTTCAACCTGAATTAGCCTTACAGCATTTGAGCTCAAAATGCTGAGCTACAATTAAACACAAAAACCTTCATTCCTATAGATCAATCACTCTCTTTCAGCCCAACCTACTCACAGGGTTGTTGTGAGGAAAATAGGCGGAGGAAGGAGTATTAGGTATGTTTGTCAACTTGAGTTACTTATAAAGTAATAAAGGTGGGATATAAATTTAATAAATAAATATAATGAATATAGAACCAAATTTCAATTATATACTCCTTTGCTCCAAACATGTCTCATTAGACCATGTGGGGCTCACTTCTGAACAGATATTCATAGGGCTGCACTATTACTATGGTAAAAATATTATATATTAAATATTAAGATGATTATTTTGTTAAAATTTAGTTGAAACAATTAAAAAGTCTATTAAAAAGGATTGGAATTTGTATAGAAATATTTTTTCATTCCATGACCAAGATTCTGTATGGCATCTACTCTTGACAAGAGCATTGTCATGTCTTATGTTTCATACAAATTCCTGGATTCTCATGTAGTTACATATAATTTCTATCAGAGCCAACTCACCAAAGTTTGTGTTTGGAAATTGATGTCTGTTTTGTGCATTTCCACAGCTTTCAGATCTTCCTCAGTGACAATTGGAGTGTATGTCTTTTGGGGATTAAAGTGACATCTAAACTGAAAATTGGGAACAAAATGGAAATAATTATTGCTTTAAATTGCCTGAAGGTAGCTTTAAAACCAGTGCAGAACTTCATATGTTTGGACCTTCAATAGATTTTAGGACCTAAAAAGATCAGCAAATAACCTAGATTCAACTGAACTGATGCCTAGTTAAATTTTAGGATGTCTTTCGCTCTCAATGTGTTTTCATGTACAACTGTAGGGATACAGCAAAAGGCCAGATGATGGAGCTAGAAAGAAGAAAAAGTGCAGAAGCCCTCTTTCTTTGCCTTCATCAAAGGATGTTACTCTTCTTCATAACAAGACATCATAACTCTGTACTGGATTAATCTATGGCACATGTGAGGTTCCAGAATTTTAGCAGTTGCCTACATCTATTATAAGGTTCCATTCCTTCCACCTATCAAATTGAAAATGTCTCTCAAAGCACAGGATCAGAGATAAATGTTAATTGCTTGCAACAACCAAAGGAGAACAAAATTTCAAACTCAGCAGCTTAATCAACCTCAAATCATTTTTTCCACCCCCTCACCCAAAGTTCTCATATTAGTTTCCAGATTCCCCTCTCTTTTTTGGCAAGAAGAAATGACTTTTGATACTCTTTTTACATTTTGTAGCTCTGGTTTGATTAAAAGCAAACTTCATTGTAAAAAAATTGGTAGAAACTCAGATCTTGTTTTAATCTGTGGTGAGTTTGGAAGTTTGCAGCAGTCTCCAGATATAATTAGATATTTGCTAGAGCCATGCATTCCCAAGTTCTGGGGGGTTAAGCTTTAAGTGATATGGCAGATGGTAAAAGCACCAAAGCACCAAAGAAGCACCAAAACAAAAGTTTTCCTTAACATAATGTCGTTCAACCAAATATGCCCTTTTGATAAAGATGAAGCAATGACAATAGAAAAGGAAATGCCGACATTTCCTTTTTGCAGTTTCTCATCATTCTCCCATGGGGTATATTTGGTATATTAAATGGAAAGCAATTGCTTTGCCATAGTATGTTATTTTTTAAAAAAAATTCATAATCCTCTCTATTAAATTTAAAAATGAAAAAAGATTCTAGGATATATTTTTAAAGGTTAAATTTCAATCTCTCAGTGCATTTAAAAGAATGAGTAATTATAGACAACTAATGCAATTTACTGGAAAATACTGTATTTTTAAGTAAAAAGATTATTGTTTATGGAAGAGTTGACGCAGGGAATGTAATGAATGGGAGGCCTGATTGTTTGTTTGTTTATAATTATTTATTAATTTTTTTATGTCGCCATCTCCCCTACAAGGTGACTCTGGGCACCTTACAAGTAGTTGGTGACAGTTCAATGTAGTTATTGACAGCTCAAAATAGTTGGTGACAGCTCAAAATAGCTGGTGACAGCTTGAAGGAAGATGATAAGCATCTTGGACATTTTTCTTTCCCTATAGCTCTTGATTATAAAATAAAAAAATAATTTCCTTTCCTTTCCTCCCTTCCCTTCCATTCCCTTAGAATTTAAGCTACCTGTATAGTTTTATATAACCATGAATATCTTGCTATGAAGTTGTAAATCTCACTTTATTTACCTATTTGAGACACTTAGTTGAATGCCAACAATTGTAACAGTCTACATCAATCAGATTAATAGAGACATATAGTCAATAAAACATCCCCAACTACAAACCAACAGTACATTATGGAGGGAAAAAACTCAGATTTAATCTGCTGATAAATTATTCAGTGTAAGCATGAGCCACACATACTCTTAGATGTTTTTTTCTGGAGGTCAAATGAGTACCAGTAATTTTCTCTTGCATTATCTCATTGCTAATACATTAAAAACTCTTTTTGCAATAATAGCCTCTGTTAACTCATTTTGTTGCATTGGCCAATAACACAAGGGTTATCCTACACAAGGCCAAAAAAACTCTTTTTGCAATAATAGCCTCTGTTAACTCATTTTGTTGCATTGGCCAATAACACAAGGGTTATCCTACACAAGGCCAACAAGACAATCTATTCAGCAATCTTTTACTCATTTGAAAATTAAATGATGACATTTTTCAATATGCGTGGAAAAAAAGAATTACTAAAATCCAATTAGAAATATATAAGAAAAAAGTGGAGAGAGAGTTTGGTGTAGTGGTTAAGACTAGAAACTGGAAGACTGTGAATTTTAGTCTCATTTTAGGCACAAAGCCAGCTGGATAATCTTAGGCTAGTTAATTTCTCTCAGCCCGAGGAAGGAGACAATGGCAAACCACTTCTAAAAATCTTACCAAGAAAACTTCAAGGCCTAGTCCAGGCAGCCATCAGGAACTGACATGGATCCAAAGGGACAAAAATAAACAAACAAACAAATAAATAAACAAACAAACAAACAAACAAATAAATAAAATAAAAGGGGGCATATGAATGCAAAAGAATGACATTTGAAGTTTGTGTTGCTAAGGAGAAAAACTAAGAAACATTGACAGTGATGTACATGACATCCTACACGGTTTCTATCTCTTGTCATTGTACAAATGGAGATTTTTCATCATTTTCAAAAATCCTCTTGAGAATCCTACTTTGAGAAGACATGTGTATATTATTTGCTACTCATTAAAACTGATAACTCTGAGGTTCTTAAAGTCATCCACACTATTTATTGTCTCCTGGTTTCTGCAGGCCCTGAAAAGTGACCCAAGAGCTGGACTTCTCAGTAGAAGGTAGAATATATCTGTGACTTGCCTTCTATTCACAAAGTATAATCTTTGGTTTTTAATAAAAGTAGTAAAAATCAGTGTTCCCTAGAAATAAAGTGCAGAGGGCAGAGATCTTGAGTGATAAATATTTTACCTCAAGCTTCTGAATATGTTCATTCAAGAGATACAAGTGCAAGAAGATAGATTCCTTCAAGTAAGGCTTGATTGCATGGAAATATCCATGTAGGTTTCTTGGGACCAATGCAGAATTGTTCGCCATGGTTTTCTTTTAAGATGTTGTTGAATTTCTCTAGCCTAAATCATTGTGATTTCACTGCTGAATACTAAACACCTCCCATTAACTTAGCTTTTCAGGGATCACCAAGGTCAGTTAAGTGCTACCACCTCTGTAAATTTGAAAGCAATATTCAAAATAAATAGCTATTGTTGTGGTGGTTGGGAGTTGAGATTTTAATTATTCTTGAAACTGTAATATGATTTAGATGTTGATCAGTAAGGGAAGAGTTGAAAGAAGGGGCAGGCAATTAACCCAAATATACTTAATATTATCCATTTGAATATTCATCATTCATAAAAAGAAATTTTGGCAAGTTGTCAAGTATAAGTAGCCACCTATAATAATGGTTTGGTCTTGAAAAATTCACTAGACTAGCTCTTATCTAGCTACAGTATATAGGATCAGATGAACAGTCAAAGATAACAAAAGAAGGCAAAGGCAAGAAGAAAGCATCCTGAGACTGGTAACAGACCAAGCAGGCAAGTGAGAACAAAATGGAGACACAAAGGAAATTCCCAATTCTCTATCTATACCCCTTTGTGATTAGGAAGTAGTTTCTGCAGCTAAAGTCACCCATGAGCATCAGACAAGTTTTGTATCTCTGAAAACTTATTTTAAGGACTTTAAATATTGATCTGCATCCCTCAAAGCAGACTAAGTCTTAAGTATTTGTGGGTGCATGCAAATTGTTAAAATATGACTTAGCCCTTTACCCTTTGGACTACACATATTTCTTCATAGATAGCAGTTTTTTGCAAGGCTACCAAAAATAAAATAACTC
This sequence comes from Crotalus tigris, assembly GCF_016545835.1. NCBI lineage: Eukaryota > Metazoa > Chordata > Lepidosauria > Squamata > Viperidae > Crotalus > Crotalus tigris. The sequence goes on along the minus strand of NW_024098059.1, from coordinate 600,244 downwards.
CAAGGCCTAGACAGTCATTTTCTTTTCCTTTTTTAGCAGTGCTCAAACACCATTTAAAGAAAGGAAAAGAAAATCCCTTTGTTAAGACTGTGGAAATTTCCAGTAAAATGAAAACAAATTGCTCTAAGTAAACCATTTGTCACAGTCTGATTACTTTGCTGCCACACTGGGGATGCCAATTTGTCATGTTAGAGCAGGGTAGCAGACATCTAACTGTAAAAATGGCAGGCCGCTTCCTTCTGGCTCTTTGCTTTAAACCAGGAAAAAGAGCCTTGTTTCCTATAGCTTCTGTCTACGGCTTGTAGAATATTCCCATGATAACTAGGATGGAGGGACTGGCTCATGTGGCAAGGTAGGGTGAGGTATTTTTTTTTACTTTGGTGATGGTACAACAATAACTGGCACACTAAATGTTCTGATAACTGATGAGCTCATCTCAAGAATGAGATCTCATTCCCACTTACATGATATATCTCACTTGGGTGGGACACATCACAATTCTGTTCTAGTCTTCTGCCTGAACATGCTTGTCTTCTACATGCTGGAACATAACTGTTCCTCTGAATGGAAAAACTGAGTCTATAAGCTTGTCCATTGAAATATTCTCTTCTGCTTGAATCCTTTCTGTCTTCACTGATATAGCCCAATTCATAGCCATCACAACATTTCTTTTATGTGTAATGTGGCTAACTGTAGATATATCTACGATTTCAACAGTTCATTTAGTTTATTTTTATCTCATATCCCTGTGTCATGCTGATTATTATGTTTGATTAGGACCAGACAAACATAAGCTCATATCAATTATTATATTAATAACTACCAATTATTTAATTTAGTTTAAGCCCAGTTGCATATATTTATTGGATGTATGCTGGGAATGCAGGAGGATCTGAGTGGACTCATCTGGAATCCAATAGGATGGAGGTCTATAGTGTTGATGAATAGTGCAATTTTCTGCATTATTTCAAGTTGTCCATTCTCAGCAGGATTCTGAACATTTTGATTGGATGTGTGGTAGGCAAATATATAATAAATGAAGTTCTTAATGTCAGTTCTCTAGCTGTATCAACAAATTTGAATCTGGTATTCATTTAAGCCCTAATACAGTATATTTATTTCTGAGTAGCTGTGATATCTGAAAAACTTCTATCTGGCAGCTTCCTTTTCATAGCAGAGTTATAACATTGCATCTCGCTTACAAAATTATATGTTCTTTCCATTAAAATAAATGCCTTTAAAATCGTGATTAACATATTCCCTTTATTTCAATGGAACTAAACTTTAGACTGGTTTTTCTTACTGAGATAAAGAATGTACTTTTCCCCTTCTCCATCCATCAGCTAGGAACCATAACTTTGTCTAGAATTGTCAATTCAAGTTATTTATGATGTTTTAGCATGTGATTGGCTTCTGTTGCAAAAGAATCCCAAAACAAAGGAGCCAATGAACAGTTTCATAGTGTTCTTTCTTTCTGGAAGGGGAAGAAATCTTTGATACAGAAAAGTTTTCTTGCTGAGTGTTTCAGGCTAGTAGGCTAGGAGTCAATGCTTTTTCATTAACTAAAAAATTAATTTTTCATTCTCCTATCATATAACAGTAAAAGAAAATACAACTTTGCCAGGGCTCAACAACCCTGGACTACATCAGAGTCAACATACAAATAATAAGAATCTATCAGATTGATCTAATTCTTTCAAACATCAGCAATAAGCTTCAAAGAGAAGGATGCTGCATAACCCCTTACGCTTTTAATTAAACAATGCAACTAAGGATCTGAACTCTACATTTAGCTTTCTAAAAAAGTACCCTTCACTTTCAAATTTTGCAGAGACACTTAACAAATCACAGAATTGTAGTGGAAAATGCCCAGAAACTGGTAGGTATTTCACCCCCTCTCCCTTTCTCTCTAATGAATGTACTTCAGGCCAATATCATCCATCAGGAGGGAGAAGGAGGCAAAACAAGAAGGAAAACAGAAGGTGAAACTTCCAATACATTTAATAATGTGCTGAATTATGGCCTTGGCTTTGTTATGTTGCTAAGCCAGCAATCTAGTGATGCCATAGAGCAAAACACTGATGGAGTGTGAACTAAACATTCACCCTCATGTATTTCAAAATTGCTTCAGCTATACAACAAGCAGGATAAAAACAAGCCAGCTTGGATTTAGTCCAAGACTGAATTAAAACTCAATGATGAAGATTTAATTTTCATTCTGTTTCTAGGCACTTCAGAAATACCTTATTAGTATTAGATGGAAGACCAAAACTCTGCCTGAAGAGTTTACACTATCTATTGTTTATAACTACTGTCCAGACCAAACACCTGGAAAATAAGGATTTTTTAAAAACTATGGAGATTCTCACTCATCCATGTCATAGTTTTGTCAAAGGTGCTTTTTCAAAAGGAAAATGGACTGCTTTTCTTTTGAGGAAGAAGAAGATGTTTCGCTTCTCATGCAAGAAGTTTCATTAGTTGTGCCGAGATGGTGGGGACCATCCAGCCACAAATGATGAAGCTTCTTGGATGAGAAGTGAAATGTCTTCTTCTTTCTAAAAAAAAAAAAATCCTATATGTTTGTCTTTTGTCACATGTTTCTTTTTACTTAAAACTGAGATGAAAACATATTTAATATAAATGTTTACCATAAAAATTCTTTTTTCTTCATACATCGAGGACTCTTTTGAAATGTCTGAATTTCAATCTAACCTTGTATGAAAGTTGCAGTTATTGCTCAGGTCCAACCCAGGCCACCCATTATCAGGTCATTTGTCAGAATCCAATTATACTTCATCTCCAGTTATCAATTATAGAAAACCCCATTTCTGCCCTCTCTGGATTCTGTCATAAAGAAAGAGAAGGGGGTGAACAAAGGGGCTTTATGGCCCTCCCTTCGGTACAACTTCAAAGGGTTTGAATGTGATAGCACCAAAAGGCCTTATCATAACAAAGGAGGCTATTTACCTTTCATGTAGTTTTCTCTGAAGTCTCCATCCAGCCGGTAGAAAGGAAAGAGGGGTGGGAAACTGTCACTGGTAGAGGGGGGTGATTGGGTGGGACTACTGGGGAACCCCTTAAAACTTCGAATGGGAGAGCTTGGACCCCAAGTCCTGTCTAGAACGCCTGCAACCATTTTCTCTTAATAAAGGATTCCTGTTGGAAGAATTATTCCAAGAGTTCTGTCTTCTTAAGATGCAAAGTGGGGTGGGTCCTCTGCTTTGGAGCAGAGTTGCAGGAAATTCCTCAACTCAATTGATCAACTTGAGGAAAGCTCCCTACCTGCTTGGAGTAGGACAAGGTAGGAATTTGTCCTTAGTCAGATAGGATGGTGAAGGACTCCTAGAAAAAATATCTCTGTTTCAGTTCATTACAGTTCATAAACTGACTTGTACACCTCAGAGTTTCTCATTGTCTGTCAGTCTTTGAAGAATTAATATCCATAGCTTTTGTGACTTAGCTGTTTCTATTCATGAAAGCCACCCACACAGAACATAACCTGAAGCTCTTTCAGACAGGATTCTATAGAAAATAAAGGAGATGACCTTGAAAGCAATATGATTATCTAGGCAAGGAGGGTTAAAACTTTCTTTAAATCTTAGAAAGTAAGTACTATTCAACAATGACTCAGTATAGAGGGGAGAGGAAATGGCTTTGAGAAACTGCGACCAAGATAATGGTCAGATAACAGAGGGTTGAGTCCAGGACAGAAAAGCAAACTGAGGACACATCACTTATGACTCCCCCTAATTGTTGTAAAGTGGGGAGGGAGGAGCAAATTCATACTTGCAAGATCTGTCATTATGTCAATGGAGATTATCAATCGTCCAAATCATGGTTGTCCCAAAGATGCTTTTAAGCCTCTAGGGGCTTCAACAACTCGCTAAATTAGAATGCAAATGACCAGCTGTCTGCAAGGAACATAAATCCTGCCATTCCCTACCATCCAGTCAGAGCTGAAGAAGCTTCTTTGATGAGAAGTGAAACATCTTCAAAGAAAAACAAGAAAGTTCAGTTGCCTTGTGAAAAAAGCATCTTTGGGACTTTGTCATTATATTTTTACAATTAAAGCAGTATTGATCTACATGGATTTGGTTTCTTAGTCTGGTCTACCTTGAAGTGCTAACACTCAAGCAAATGCCTCCCCAATTCATTGGGATATAAGAAAGAGGAAGACTTGCAAGATTATGTTATTTTATATCAGTGAACTATAATTCTAACCTTTCCATGGAATTGATTTTCTGATCTGATGTACCTTGTGAGGATGACATCAGTTTTGCATCTCTAATTGTGCTATCTACCCTCCCTTTCTTATGCCCCAGTCCTTGTATATTTTTCCAGGTCATCAGTCTTATTCTCTCCATGTTTAGACCTGATCATAGCACTGACAATTGTTGCACTTTGACATATTCATTCCTGTCCTTCTTGATCTCCTAGCAGTTTTCAATTCCAGTGACCATATCTTTCTAAACTGACATAGGGTTAAGAATTGGAGAGTCAGCCATCGGTGGACCCTTATACGGGTCCAAAGTCGCCCTGGAGGGTGCGACTTCCATCGAGGAGGCTGCTGTCCAGCTACCGAGGAGCGGCGGCTCCTCCAGCTGTCCGGACGAATCTCCGAGGGCCGACGGAGAAGATCGGCCAGTAAAATGGCCGATCGCCCTGCCGCTTCAGACCGTAAGTCAGACAACATCTAAGCTTTGAGTCTGCAAGGAACATAAATCCTGCTGGTGAATCCAGGTGAGAATTTTTTCTTATTTTTCTCTCTTTTCTGCCTTTTTTCATTTATGCACCTGTAAGAGCTTTTGAAAATTATTTCCCTGGCTTGGAAAGGCAGCTTCTATTTTCTTTGGGAAGAAAGGCATTTTACAAACACTGAAAGACTATATTTTACTTTTATTTGGACACTAAAAAGGAAAAAAAAGAAGGAAAAAGTTTTCTCTCTCCTTTCTTTTTAAGAACTTTACTATTTCTATTTCTATCTATCTATCTATCTATCTATCTACTTTAAAGGACAGAAAAAAATAGATTTTTGGAAAATACTTTCTTAACTCACTGAGGGCATCTAATATTGCAACTTTGCTTAATTTTTTTATTGAATTTCAAAATACTAAAGATAAGCTGTGCACCTGTGAAGCTGTGGGGGTGGATGTTTTTACATTAAACAAAGCCTCTACAAAAAAGAAAAATAGATTTCCTTTTAAGCATTAGTATTAAAATGGAGAAACCTCAGATACAACTGAACTGTGCACTTATATTGGAAAAGATTTATAAGGCCAATGGAGTAATTTGTGCTACATTTAAAAACTGTACTTTAGAATTAAGATCCAGAGATTCTACTACATTTGCTCAAACTGATGTTCAGGTTACAACTGACCATGGCATAAATCAAAATGTACCAGAAGAGGAATTTACAGAGATAGAAGTGGAATTTATTTCATCTGACAATCCATTCTTCAGCAACTTAGAGAACCAGAAGAAGCAAAGACTAAGACCTCAAAATACAAAGCGACTACATCGCAAGGAGAACAGAAAAAGACATTTACTGCAGAGGAAGAGACTTATATTTTCTCAAAGATTACTACAAGCATCAAGAATGGATTTACTGGTTGAAAGGGAAGCGCTTTTATGGAAGCCTATGTGGCATAGAAAGAAACCAGAATTAGACTGAAAAAGAAATTTAAAAATGTTTAATGGAGTAAAAGGCAATGTTGATTTTATGGATTGTTTTAAGGATAATGATCTAGAGCTAGAACTAAGAAAAATGCAATTATATACATGTGTGTTTAAATTAGTAAGTGTTTAAATTGATTAGGTGATTTTTGTGTATAATAATATGATTTGATAAGGTATGATAATTAATTGGATGGAATTTGAAGTTTGTGTAACGAATTGAAAGGAATTAAGGTTTAACATTATTTTTTTCTTTTTTCTTTTCTCTTAATTAAGTCAGTTATAACTATATACATATGTGTTTAAATTAATTAGATTTTTTTTGTTGTATGGAATGGTTTGGATAAAAGAACCTTGGCTCTATGGATTGTATTAAGGATAAAAAATATATAATATGTATATTCTGGAGTTGGAAAAAATATTCAGTCATGAGAATGTAATTTTGAAGTGCTTAAATTGATTAGGTGATTTTTGTCTATAATAATATGATCCGATAAGGTATGATAACTAATTGGATATCTGAAGTTTGAGTAATGAATTGAAAGGAATTAAGGTTTAACATTGTTTTTTTAAATTAAGTAAGTTATCACTGGAAGAAGAAATGAATGAGATTGGTGATAAGAAGAGGGTTGAGAGAGATTAAAAATTTCAATATACATGGTAGAGATACTTGAAGTGATAATTTGTTGATGTAAAACAATAATTGATTATGGTAATTTTAAATTGATAAAGCTTTAAAACAGGTGGAGTAGTAACAGAAATTTAAGCTAGAAATGGAATATATTAAATCTATTACCGTATATGCCGGCATATAAGACGACTTCCGGAAGCGCTAAACTCAGCGCCAAAGACGGGGGTCGTCTTATACGCCGAGTCATCTTATACGCCGGAAATACTAGTAGTTTCCGGCGTGTAAGACGACGTTCTAGGAAGGCGACTCGGCGATAAAGACGGGGGTCGTCTTATACGCCGGGTCGCCTAATACGCCGGCATATACGGTATGTTATTTGTGAGAAATAGAGAGATGATAGTGAATGTATTAAGTTGAGCTGTTTATGTATGTTTTTTTTACCTTGAATTGTTTGTTTACCCAAACACCACAGTGTGTCAAAAGTACTCTTTGTTAAAATTAAAAAACCAATAAAATATATTTAAAAAAAAAGAATTGGAGAGTCAGTATTGCCACAATAAAGGTCTTTCCTGTTGGGGTTGATAGGGAGAGGCCTAGATCTTAACCTTTGCTTTATGGTTTACCTTAAAGTTCTATTCTATCTCCACTCTTACTTAACATCTACAGTTTGACTGCTGGTTGAGATCATATGAAAGGACAAGATTGAGTAATTAGCACTATGTTAAAGGAAAAGGTTTCCCCTGCACAGTCATGTCCAATTCTAGGGGGCAGTGCTCATCTCCGTTTCTTAGCCAAAGGAGCTAGCATTGTCCAAGATATTTATGTGGTTCATGCAGTCAGCATGACTACATGCTGAGGTGCATGGAACACTGTTACCTTCTCACCAAAATGGTACCTATTTATCTACTTGCATTTGCATACTTTCAAACTGCTAGATGGGCAGGACTGGGGCAAGTGATGGGAGCTTACCCTGTCATGCAACACTCAAGTTTCGAACCCGGGCTGTCAGCTTTCCAGTTGACAAGCTCAGCGTCTTTAGCTGCTGAGCCATTGTGCCTTCTCCCAGCACTATGTTAATGATACCTAATTATATATCTGTATTCTTGTGACAACCAAATGATGTTATCAATATAATTTTACAGCATCTGGATGTTTCAGGAGCCTTAATGGAGAGGAAGAGCCTCAGACTCAAACATAGCAATACTGAGTGGTTCTGATTTTGGAACCTTTTGGATCTGGGGACTTAATATATTTGGTTCACAATAGTTTAGCACTACTTCAGATAGAAGTGGTATACACCTTGGGGGTCCTCCTAAACAATTGGCTCCTGTTTGAGCAACTGGCAGCCATAATTAGGAGAGTTCCTTCATAGATCCTTCTGATGTACAGATAATCCCTCATCCTAGACTGTAAAGTCCTACTCACTGTCACTCATGCTTTGGTCAACTCCCATTTGGATAATTATAATGTACTTTACATGAAGACTATTGTTATGACCCAGGTGGTCAAGCCCATGACAACTATTCTGAAGCAATAGCTAGTCCAAATGGAATGGCACAGGTATTTTTGGGGTAGTATGCTGGGCAAGGCATGAGCACATATGCTCTCCAACAGCATATGTGAAAAAATTATCGTATGGTTGCTGGTTTAGAGAAAGTGATAATAAAATAAACAGGCTTCAATTATGGATTTTTTTGCACAAATATAGTGTTGGAAGTTGATTCCTTAATGCAATAAGAATTTCATAAGATAGAATTAAAGTGTGTATGAGAATAAATGGAATGCTTAGTAAAGATTCAGTATTGGGCAAGATAACACGTGGTGGCCCTTTTATTATTTAATGTATTTATAGATAGAGATGGTTGGGTACATGAATGTGTATGAAAACTCATTTGCAGTGAATATTAGATAGAATTTATGGCCCTAAGACTGTATTAAAGATCAAACTTGTGAAATGAAGTGAATGATTAAGATTTACAGTTAATGACAACAATGTAGAGCAAATAGATGAATTTGTGAAAAGCAGCAGAATGTTTATTAAAGCTGAACAAACATATAGAAATAAGACATGACAATACTGGTAGAAAAGTAGTGGTTAATACAAAGTTCATTGTGAAGAATGTTTTTTGTTTTTTTTAGGAAGAAATTTTATTGTTTTTTTAGTTTTTCAAACAAAATGCTCAAGACGCACCGTGGTGTTAGGGTAGTCAAACATCCAAAGACAAAACATATATACATACATCTAATATTCCCTCTCTTTTTCCCTTAAGTAACATTATTTATTTAAAATAGTCCAATTCTAATTAATTTTATTCAACCTATTTCCAATTAAATTTATTCAACCTATACCTGTTTTTAAATCTTTAAAAATTTACACTATCCTAATCAAATTAACTTTAAGTACAAACATTATCAATTCGGGTATCCATTCCAAATATATTCTAGTTTCTTGATTTTATCATAGATCTTATTTAATTCTTCTTCCACTAATATCCCTTAATTAAAATAACATATTAATATCCTATACATATCTAATCCATCAATTAATCAATCTCTTTAAACTGACAGAAAAAAATCAGACCTTAAATCATTTCAATCTATTAAATAAAGTTCAAATTACATCCAGTTAATTGTCATAACTAATAAGATACGTGTTATCAAACAATCAAATCATCTTATTAGATCAGTGGTTCTCAATGTTTTTAATGCCGCGACCCCCAACTGGTCGTAAGTCGAGGACTACTCAACCAGTCGTAAGTCGAGGACTATTCAACTGGTGCAGCACCGTTTGCAGAATGGGACTTTTGGTAGGCTCAGCAGGGTAGAGACAGCCTGGACAATTCCTATTGGCTTTTGAAAGCCAATAGAATTAGACTCTATTCAAGAGAGTCTATTCTACTGGCTTTCAAAAGCCAATAGAATGAAAGGGAGTAGCACAGCTAAGGAAAAGGGGGAAAAAATGGTGGACTGCATTCTTTGGCAACCCCTGTGAAATGGTCGTTCAACCCCAAATGGGGTCCCGACCCACAGGTTGAGAACCACTGTATTAGATTAACTCAACATTACATAATAATTACATAATAATGATAGTAACCCTATCATCCTAAAAAGAGAACACATTCTTAATCCAGTTAATATATATTCCATTAATCACCCCTTTTTCTCTTACTTCTAACAATCTTAATCCTAAAATCAACCCATAATTCTAGATTACCTTTAATCTACTTCCTAAAAATATCTCCTTTTTAGCTAAAATATTGATCTATCCTAGACCTATCTAATCCATCAATCAATCTCTTTAAACTGACAAGATAATATCAAACCTTAAATTATTTCTATTCATTGAGCATCAAACAGATAAATCATCTTATTAGAGATAGTAATTTTCATATAGATAAACTTTGTGTATCTGCCATCAATCACCCATTTCCCTTACATCTAACTCATAAACTTAGTCCGTAAATCAGTCCATAATTCTAGATTGCTTTTAGTCCATTACATAAAACTTTCACTTTCACTTTTTTTCAGTCTTATTCTGAGTTTCTTCTTATGCCAAGTAGGTTTCCATAGCAAAGCTTCTCTTCCAGCTGATAAGTCTCTCTTTATTGCTTGTAGTGTCATTTGGATCAGTGAGAACCTTCTTGGCCTCTGCAGTGGTCCTCTGACTCTCTTAACCATAAAGTCTCATTGCTTTAACATTTCAAGTCTCAGTCTTTGCTTCTGGTCCTCAGCACCATAAATGACTTGCTTATAAGGCAAAATCAATTTTTTTCTTTATTCTCAGTCAAGTCCTCTTCTTGTGTAATCTGTTTTATAGAAGAATCAGATGTAGTCTGAAAGTTAATTTTGAAGTTTGAAGAAGAGATTCTGGCTCTTAATTCTATAGTAAACTCTTTCATTGTAGCACATATTTCTTCTTTAGCCTCATAGATCTTTTCCAGAATAAGTTTACAATTTAAATGTGAGTGCAACTCCATTTTAAAAATTGTTCAGCTGCATCAAATTATCTTTCTCTTGAAGAACAGTTTAAAGGCCAAAACAGATAGACAACAAATACAATATTAGCTTTTAACCAGTAGATGTCCTCAGTAAGCTAAGAAATCTTTTAAAAGTCATTTTTTTCTTTTCCCTTTTTTCTATTTTTTCAGGAAAAAGTGGAGAAAGAAATACTAAAAAACAAGCAGAGCATAGATTGATAGTAGAATTCTTAGAAAAAAACTTTTTCCAGTACCCCAAAACTTATATAAAGAAAAAATGTAGTCTTTGAAGTTTTGTTCTATTCTTTTGTTTACCTTTCTTCCCAAATATAGAAGCTGTCTTTCCAAGCCAGGGAAATAGTTCCAAGAGGGCTCTTACAGGCAAAAAGAAGCAAAAAGGCATAAAGAGAGGGGAAAAAAAGATCTCACCCGGATTCACCATGGTGGGTTTTCAAGCTTAGCTGTTCTTTGACTTGCGGTTGCTAGCGGCTAAGTGATCAGCCATTTTACTGGCCGATCTTCTCTGTCGGTCCTCAGAGTCAGCCCGGACAGCTGGAGGAGCCACCGCTCCTCCGTAGCCGAGCAAAGCCTCTTCGACAGAAGTCGCACCCTCCAGGGCGACTTTAGACCCGCGTAAGGGTCTACCGGCCAAGGGAGGCTAGCCAACGAGGAGACAAGTCTCTTCATATGACTAGGAGCACCACAATCCGGAACCGCGTAAAGAATGTTTTGAAGGAAACAAAAATAGCTGTATGTAAGACAATTCTTTCCCTCACTTTCTCCAGGTTCTAATAATTTTATTAAATTTTACAAAGCATACACATAAAAAAACAAGATAAACTAACACTCTAGGGAAGAGATAAAGTGTAAAAAGAAAATAAAGAGAGAAGTGCAAAAAGGTATAAACAAAAAAAGGGAAAAAAATATACCCAAAGAATGAATACCAATTTCAAGGATATAAGAAACACATTCAATTTTTAATTTAAGTCTGTACTATAAGGTCCATTTATCTACAAAAAAGAAAAGGGGAAATAATTATTTCTTTTTTTCTTTTTTAAATTTTAACAATATTCAAATCCATATTTCAAAATTTGGTTTTTCTCCATCTCTTGCAAAAAGTCCACAAGGGGCTTCCAATCATAAATGAATTTCTTCAATGAATAATCATTTATTAAATTTGCATGCTGCCTCACTCTCATTAATTCTGAGTGGTTTATAGAAATGACAAATCAATAAAAGATAAAAAAAAATAAAGATAAAAGATGGCAAGCACCATGAAGCAAATTATCTTGCTCTCCCTCACTGAAGTCCTGGCTGAACAACCAAGTCTTCATACACTAGTTTATGGCCCTTCAAAGCAGAGTGAAGGCCATCTGGATCTTAGAGAGAACCTTATTCTGGAGGGCAGGTGCTCTAATAAGTTCATTTTTGCAGATCAATATTTGATTAAGGGCACATGACTATATTTAGCCATGCTTCACCATGCCAAAAGTAAAGCTGCATTCACATTTATAGCTCAGAGCCAAATATACATATATAAAGCTAAATCAGTACAACAGAAGTTTTAATTAATTATGGGCAAAAGCTGATTACCACTGCTAGCAGGTGACAACTCATCCCAAACAAATACAAAGGGGGCACCTATAGCAAATCAATCTCTCTAGTAGATATAAAAGATACTGTAAGTCCCAAGTGATTAATCCATTAGCAGTTTTTAATATATTCATACCCTTATGCCTCATGGAACTGAGTTTTATTTAATAAACATAATAGCTTACATTATTGAGATGGGACATTTTAGTGATATTATGCTCCTAATTATGATGCAGAACATCTCAAGGAGATATGTCTGTTTAGATAGTACATCCTTATTTTCTGCTTGTTTTTTTTTTCTTTAGTTGAGACATTGGAGTTCAAATTTTTGGCAATTTTTCTTGGCATAAACAACGTCTTTTGGCATTAGGCCAACTGTGAGAATTCCTTAATACAAAATACGATTTCTTTTTGCCATGCTCTTCCTTGTCTTAGTTTTCCTTGTTCTGAAAAGCTATTTAAAAACAAAGTTCAGAACAATGAATAATTGGATGGTTTTCTTACATTGCGAACAGACAAGACAAGAATGACATTATGTCTCCTCAGAGGCAAATGAACTTCCATAGAAGGTTCTCCTATCAAATAACTCAATCCAGACTATGGCTCTCCATCAGGATTTGCAGACCAGGGGAGGAGCTGAGCAGATGATCAATGAAGCATAAAGTTGTATAAATATTTTCTACAAAATGCATTCTGAAGCACATATGCCCTACCACAAGGTCCAGACTTCATAAAAACATCCCGAATCCTCCAATTCCTTCTGGAATAGGAGTTGTGGAAAGGGGAGGGCAAACAATAAGGGGAGGTGTCTATCTGGTCCATCAAACTAAATGCAGGGGGTGAGACAGAGGTTGATGAAATCCATAATTCTGAATATTTCAATCTTAGTGTATTTGGCTGGGTTATGCGTGTTGTGGGGTACTGTTGCCATGGATTTGTTTGCAACGTCTGGACCAATGGACATCAAGAATGCTGTAACATTAAATGAAACTATAACGTCATCTTCTATTTTTGATCTTTGAATTTCTGGAGGCACTGTAGAGAGGAGTTGATAGAATATTTGCTCCCCTTTGTGAAATTTTCAAGCTTTTTAAATAAAAGTTCTTTGACTTACATTTAGCTTACAAATTCCTGGAAATTCAAATCTGCCGGAGACTACCTAGGACTCCACATCTCAGGATTCCTTTAGAGTATTAAATAACAGTTGGCTTCCCATCCCTATCTTTTGTGTCAATTTCAGAAGTGGAAAAAGTGATTAAAATACTATTTAGATCCCAGCAAAACCTATAGTACTAGTGGGAAATTGGGATACAGCAGCAAGTCATTTTCTTCAACTGAACCCATTAGTGAGATTATGTTAGACTCTGGATTGCTGAAAACATTCTGTTTCAGCATAGTCGATGGTGGTAAAAGTCAACAATGCAGAACAGTTTTTCTATGAGCTGAAAATGTATAGGGAGATCTGGGTAAAATAATGCATGAGACCATTAGATCTGTACAGCAAAAATGCAGATATCCACTAGGTGACAGCAAAGAGACATAGAAAAACAAAAACAAAACTGTTCACTTTGGTCTCATTTAGAGAGCATGCAGGATTTTTATGAGCCAGATCTGCTATCTTGAACCATGCAATAGGGAAATTAAACCTATGATCACTTTCATTCTCTTAATTTCAGTGTTGTATACTTAGAATCAATAGAAATTACTTTGCTCAAGCACAATGTTGCTTATGAAACACAGACTTGATCCTGGAAAGACCACAGAGGTAAAAAAAAACAGTAACTAACAGAGTGATTGAAACTGAAGTTCCAACATTTAGACTTATTACAGGACAATTCTCATATTTCTAGTTAAACAATGCACTCTTGAATTTAGGGAACTTTAAGAAATTGTTTGTGAATTCAAATATGAAATTACGCAGCCTGTCTATAAATACTAGATTAATATCTAATTTTCATACTTCTCTGAGTACTATAATGCAATTATCATTCATAAAGATATAAAATACATTTTAAAGTCTGTCCTTTGACACAGAACATTTTGGAAATATATATTTCATATAGTTTTTTCTTGCAGACCCCAGATAGAACAGACTGTAAGGACCCACCCCACTTTGCATCTTAAGAAGACAGAACTCTTGGAATAATTCTTCCAACAGGAATCCTTTATTAAGAAGAAGTGGTTGCAGGCGTGCTAGACAGGACTTGGGGTCCAAGCCCTCCCATTCAAGGTTTTAAGGGGTTCCCCAGTAGTCCCACCCAATCAACCCCCCTTCCAGTGATAGTTTCAGGTATCACAATTCCACCCCCTTTTTTGTTTCTTCCGTCTGGATGGAGACTTCAGATAACTACATGAAAGGCAAATACCCTTCTTTGTTATGGTAAGGTTCTTTGGTGCTAACGCTTTGAGGTTACAATAAACACACATTCAGCATTCAGCTCCTTGAAGTATACTGAAGGAAGTGAGGGCCATAAAGCCCCTTCATTCTCCCCCTTCTCTCCCTCTTATGGCAGAATCCAGAGAAGGCAGAATTGAGAGTTTCTATATTTGATAATTAAAGATGAAATATAATTGGATTCTGACATCCGGCCCCTCTTAAAAATAAGAGAGATCCACCTGAAAGAAAACACAAGTATAAAATTTAGTCAGGCTTGTTAGGATACTCTGTGTGAAACTTCTTCAATAGCTTCGGGGCTCTGACATGACGTTTATGGACCCACTCATTTTGTGAGGGAGGGAGGTGTTTCCAGGCAACTAGGTACTGAGTTGCTCCATGATATCTCCTAGAATCAAGGATTTCCTTTATTTCGAAGTGTTGTTCACCCTCCACCATGAGTGGAGGTGGTGGTGGGGGGATTTTTGGCCGTAGATGTGACTGATGCTCTCTTTTCAGCAAGCTGCAATGAAAAATTGGGTGTATTTGCCTGAGTTTTTTGGGTAATTCCAATTCTACTGTTACTGGATTTATGATTCTTTTAATTGGAAAAGGTCCTATATATTTTGGTCCAAGTTTTTTACAGGGCTGTAGGGACTTTAGGTATTTTGTAGATAAGTACACCATTTCTCCTATAATGAATGGTGTAGGCTCAACCCTTTTTTTATCGGCTTGTGTTTTGTATGCCTGCCTAGCTTCATCTAGTGCTTTTCTGACTATTGGCCAGGTGTTTTGTAGTTTCTCCATCCATTCTTTCAGCGAAGGGATCGTTGGTTCGTTTGGGGTTAATTCTGGCATGGGGTTGAAACTTTGACCATTGGCTATTTGAAAAGGAGTGTAACCTGTGCTGGAGTGGACTGCATTATTGTAGGCAACTTCTGCAAAAGGGAGTAAGTCCGCCCACTCGGTCTGCTGGAAACTAAGAAAACATCTTAAATATTGCTTAAGTACTGAGTTCATTTTTTCAGCCGATCCATTTCCTTGAGGGTGGTGGCTAGATGTCAGTCCCTGAGTGGTTCCTAAGAGGGATAAAAATTCCTTCCAAAATGCAGACGTAAATTGCACCCCCCTGTCAGAGATGATGCGTTGGGGTGCCCCATGCAATCTGTAAATGTGTTGGATGAAAAGTTTTGCTAAGGCTTTTGCAGTGGGAATCTTTTGGCAAGGGATAAAGTGCACCTGTTTGGAAAACAAGTCCGTGACCGTCCAGACCACAGTATTCCCATTGCTTTCTGGCAATTCCACTATAAAATCCATGGCTATTTCTCTCCAGGGGGCTGAGGGACTTGCCACTGTTTGCAATAGTCCTGGCACTTTACCTTGCAACCTCTTTGCCGTGGCACATTTTGGACAACTGGCTATATAACTTTCAATGTCCTTTTTCATGGATGGCCACCAAAATTGCCGTTTAATTAAATGTAAAGTTTTTACAAATCCAAAATGCCCTGCTGATTTTGTGTCATGGCAAAGGTGCATGAAAGTTACTCTTTGAGTTGTTGGTATATATAACTTTTCCCCTACCCAAGGCAACACGTCTCTCATTGTGCACACATTTTTGTTTTTCTGGAACCATTCATCTGTTTCCAAACTTTTTCTGAATTCAATCCCAGTTTGGCTGTCCAGTTGTGGTTTTATTTTGGCTTGGGTTCTTGTGGTTACTGGTGCTGCCAGATGTGACTCTGCCATTATTGGTCTAGAGTCTGTGGTTCGTGCGCTGTTATATTGGGGCATGCGAGATAGAGCATCTGCCAGGAAGTTCTTTCTTCCTGGTAAATGTTTGAGTTTAAATTGGAATTGGTGAAAATGCTGGGACCAGCGGGCTTGTTTGGATTGAGTTTCCTGGAAGTTTTCAGGGCTTCTAAATTTTTGTGATCAGTCCATACCTGGAAGGGGATTTTGTTGCCTTCCAGGAACTGTCGCCACGTGAGTAATGCCCAACGTATCCCATAAGCCTCCTTCTCCCATACGGGCCAGCGCTGTTATGTTTCCGTGAGTTTCTTGGATGTATATGCACAGGGTTGCAATACTGCATCATCATTTTCTTGTAATAGCACAGCCCCCACTGCCACATCACTTGCATCTGCCTGTATTACGAAGGGCTTGTCCATGTCTGGGTGCTTTAGTATTGGTTCGGCAGAAAAAAGTCTCTTTAGTCTCTCAAACGCTGCTTGGCACTCCATTGTCCATGTTAGTGGCTGGCTAGGTTTTACTATGAGGATGCTCCCTTCGTTTTTAGTAAGTTAGTGAGGGGCAAGGCTATCTGGGCAAATGAGGGGATGAATTGGCGGTAAAAATTTGCAAAGCCCAGGAAACTTTGTAGTTGCTTTCTTGTGCGGGGTGGCGCCCAATCTAATACTGCTTTGACCTTCTCTGGGTCCATTTCAATGCCCTGTGGGGATATGCGATAGCCTAGGTAGTCTATCCTTTCCTGGTGGAATTCGCACTTTGAGAGTTTGGCATATAGGTGGGCGGCTCGCAGCTTCTTTAAAACCACCCTGACAAGGTTGACGTGTTCCTCTTTTGTTTCAGTAAAGATAAGAATGTCGTCCAAGTACACAAGGACCCCCTTAAACAGGTGCTCCCTTAGAACGTCATTGATTAATTGCATAAAGACTGCAGGGCCCCCTTGTAATCCAAATGGCAAGACTTTGAATTGATAGCACCCCATGGAGCAGTTAAATGCAGTCTTCCATTCATCCCCTTCCTTAATTCTCACGCGATAGTAAGCTTCCCTTAGGTCTAGTTTAGAAAAAATTTTCCCTTTTGATAGGTGTGACAGCATGTCTTTCATGAGGGGCAGAGGGTATAGGTTGCTTTCATTGATTGTATTCAGGGCCCTATAATCCACGCATAAACGTAAGGAGCCATCCTTCTTCTCTCTAAAAAGGACCGGGGCAGCCACTTTAGGCTTGGCTGGCTCAATGAAATCTCTCTCTAGGTTTTTTTTTATAAATCTTTCCATTTCCTCCTTCTCCTTTGGGCTCATGGAGTATAATCTGGGCTTCGGGAGTTTTGCCCCAGGCTTGAATTCAATGGTACAGTCTGTGGGTCGGTGGGGGGGAAGCTCATTCGCCCTCTCCTCACTGAAGACTTCAGCAAGGTCCCTATATTCCTCTGGTATTTCTGTTAATCTTTTTTCCTCTCCTATGGATGCTTTTTCTATTCTTGATTCTGGTAGCCTCCCTTGGGGTTTTAAGTCCATAGGGTCCCCCTTCAGGAATTTGATTTCTGTCGTCCTCCAATTTACCCAGGGTTTCCATTTTTTCAACCATTCCATTCCTAGAATCATTGGACATTCCATACCTGGGGTCACCACAAACGTTATGTCCTCTTCATGGTTGCCCAGGGAGAGGTGTATTGGCAGAGTGGCTAGGGTAGCTGGCACCCCCCCTGCTATGGATCCATTCTAGCTGGCCAAATGAGATTGGTTGTTCCAGTCTCCTGGATGGGATGCCCAGATTCCCCACTAGTGTTGGGCTAATGAGGCAGCGGGTGCAGCCAGAGTCTATTAAGGCCTTCACCTTCACAGCTTCGGGCATGGGGGGGATTAATATAGTCACTGTTTTGAAGATGGGTGTGATGCATCCACTTACCAGGGGTTCGCCCTCCGAGCTGTCATCTGAGGCATCCCCCGGCCCTGTGGTGTAGGCTGGAGTCCTTTCCCCTTGGTGAGCAGAGGTGGGGGTTTCTGCAATTTCCATCATTCTCATGGCCGTTTCTTTTGGCTTAGCTGAAAACTTTCCGGGTTTGTTGATTGGGGATCTGTCTGGGTTGTGCTGGGGGGCCTTTGAGCGGCATTCTACCTCTCGATGCCCTTCTCTTCCGCACTTGAAACACCCCATTTGCTTCTTGGCTGTATCCGATGATTTCACCGGTTGGTGTGTCAGCTCAGGCGGGGGGCGGCTCCATTGTTTTCCTCGGCGGTGCCTCTTCAATATGTCGATCTCTGCTTCCTCTGCCAAGACGTACCATTCTTCAAGTCGATGTGGGTCCCCTCGGGGCAGGCAAGCATCATATAGATCATAGTTTAGTCCGTCTTTGAAATGGCCAAGGAGGATGTCTTCTGGCCAATTCAGTTTGCTGGCAATGGCCTGGAATTCTTGTGTATATTCAGCCACCGGGCATTTGCCTTGCCTCATCGTTTTTATCCTTTCACGGGCTTTGCGATCAGCCAGGGGGTCTTCAAATCGTCTTCTCCAAGAGGACATGAAACGGTTGAAGTTACTGAGTTCTGGGGCATTGGAGTCATGCAAGTTCACTACCCAATCCGCAGCTGGTCCATCCAGGGCAGATTGCACAATCCGGATGCGGGCTTTGTCGCTGGGAATGTCCTGCCCGTATTCCTCCATGTAGCTGAGGACTTGGGTTAGGAAAAACCCCAAGCGTGTTGGCTCCCCTTTGAATTTCACCTCCAACGGTGGACGTCTTGGAATGGATGGGTGCCTCCGTTGTTGGTGGTAATGTCTTCTGTCCAGGTTGCCATCTGTGGTCTGGTAGGGGGTGGGGGCTACTGGATCAGTAGCTGTCCCCGGGGTTGCAGGTTCCACGTCCCCCTCGGTGTTTCTTCCTTTGCGGCTCCAGGAGCTGGGGCGGCCGTAGGGCTCAGGATTCTCCTCTCCTAGGGAGCTGAGAGATCTCTTCATCAGGTCAATAGCTTTCTCTAGGATCCAGTCTGAGTACGGTGCCCAGCTTCCTCCCTCTTCACTTGCGTGCAGGGATTTCTCCATCTCCTGCTTCCATTCTGGTTGCTTGGTCCCCCGTCTCAGGGTCACCTTTCTTGATTCCTTTCTCCACTCACTTTTCTTTCCAACGCCCATTGACCAGCGAGGCTTGTGGTCCCATGTCTCCACCACTTCTTCTCCTGAGGAATCTGACCTCTCGGATCCCAATATCTGGCAAGATTCCAACTGGGTCAGCGGCTCTCTTTCCAGGGAGTTTTCCCCCTCTCTTGCTCCATTGTCTGACATGGTAAATTTTTTGCAAAATCCCCCGGCAAGGGTCTCCCTTCCAGGTAGATTAATTTTGCAAGTCCTGTCTAATGTAAGGACCCACCCCGCTTTGCATCTTAAGAAGACAGAACTCTTGGAATAATTCTTCCAACAGGAATTCTTTATTAAGAAGAAGTGGTTGCAGGCGTGCTAGACAGGACTTGGGGTCCAAGCCCTCCCATTCAAGGTTTTAAGGGGTTCCCCAGTAGTCCCACCCAATCAACCCCCCTTCCAGTGATAGTTTCAGGTATCACAATTCCACCCCCTTTTTTTTTCTTCCGTCTGGATGGAGACTTCAGATAACTACATGAAAGGCAAATACCCTTCTTTGTTATGGTAAGGTTCTTTGGTGCTAACGCTTTGAGGTTACAATAAACACACATTCAGCATTCAGCTCCTTGAAGTATACTGAAGGAAGTGAGGGCCATAAAGCCCCTTTGTTCTCCCCCTTCTCTCCCTCTTATGGCAGAATCCAGAGAAGGCAGAATTGGGAGTTTCTATATTTGATAATTAAAGATGAAATATAATTGGATTCTGACACAGACATTATTGTGACATAAAGTTGTCACAGACTGAATTATTCATGCATTTCTATTTTAAAATCATATATGGTCTGGGGTGCCTATTAATATATACTTTCTTATCACATGTCTCCTTTTAATAAGACTTCAAATGCCATATATATTAGAAAGTAATGAGAAAATAATGTTGATGAAATTTGAATTCATCTGTCACTTGTCTAGAGATAAGGGGCAAAGCTCCTGTGTCGTTTGGTGGATCAGAGGATATGGGCATAAGAATCTATTTACTGAACAGCCACTGGCTAACCTGGAATGCTAGAAATGTGCCGAGTAAAGGCAGTCAGAAATAAGAAGTGCTTTGTAATCATCTATCCTTGGATGGTGGCCATTTACTCCTAATAGGCATTTCTATGCTCACTAGTCACTTACACGTGATGCAGGTGTTATCATGGTCCAATTTTCAGATTTTACAGGACTTATCCCATGAGCACTTCCTGGAAAGTTAGAAAAAGAAAGAGTATCATTAACTGCCACATCTTCATTTTAGCAAATCTATCATGCAAAACTATCTGAAAGAAATTATTCACATGCCCTGCTTTAAGAGAATGGACAAACTATAACCTGAAATGACAAGTAAATTATTAGTGGATCTGAAGGCTCATATGAGAAAGTGTTTTTCTCTCTGAAAAAGAGGAGCATGGGAGGAGCAGAAACATGACATTCTAGACACTGTCCTTATAACACTATTAAAAGATGGATCAGAATATTTTGATTGGAAGAGGGTTGAGGCAAAATGGTTTATTTGAAGCTGCGAGGGCAATTTGGAAATAAACCTCTTGTGAAGGAGGATGAAGAATTATAGACATGAAAGTGAATGTAATACTGATATTGAAGGACAATTGAAAGTAAATGGTTATTGAATACTACAGAAATAAACTGCTCTATATAATATCTCTGGTACAAGAAAGAAAACATCAAGATCAGTGATTCAGATCAGTGTCTCTTAAACTTTTTCTCACTTCTCACTTTTAAAAATTATGGGGGAACCCAAAAAACTTTTGTTTCTATCAGTTATAGTTATTAATATTTACTGTATTAAAAATTAAAAATGATGCATGCATGGCCATTACTGCTTCTCATGATTGTTTGATGGGATTTTAATATTTTCAAAATAGGCTGCAAATAATTTTGATTTTGCAGACCCATGAGAAGATCTTGGGATGCCCTCAAGGATTCTTGGGCCATACCTTGAGAAACGCTGCTTCATGACCTCTACCCTAAGGTTATGTGTTATGTTACATTACACTATATTATGCTACATTACGTTACACTATGCCGTTACATGCAATCCTCTTGCAGGAACATTAGAAAGAAGACAGTTCTTCAACTAATCAGGCTAGGGATAGAATTTTAGTTCTGTTTCAAGTCACCATCAGATGGATTTTTAACTGGCTGACAAACCATATTCAACGACTAGTCCTTAATGGTATTGTGTCAACACAGAGGGAAGTAAGCAGTGGGGTACCACAAGGTTCCATCTCAGGCCCAGTACTCTTTAACATTTTCATAAATGACTTAGAGGAGGCAATAGAAGAGGAACGTATCAAATTTGCAGATGATACTAAGCTGGCAGGAATATCCAACACCCTAGATCAGGGGTGTCAAACTGCCAGCTCACGGGCTGGACGTATCATGACAAAACTGCGCCCACCCTATTGCTGGCAATGGGGAAAAAGCTCCAATACATTGCGCAATGTCACGTGACATTGCTAGTTTGACATGTCTGCCCTAGATAATAGGCTCAAGATCCAGATGGATCTTGACTGGGCCCTATCTAACAAAATGAAATTCAATGTAGAGAAAAGTAAAGTCTTACACTTAGGCAAGAAAAACCAAAAGTACAAATATAGATTGGGTGAAACCAAGCTTAATAGCAGTAACTGTGAGAGGGATCTTGGAATCTTAGTGGACAATCAATTAAATATGAGTCAACAGTGTGCAGCAGCAGCCAAAAAAGCCAATGCGATCCTAAATTATATTAACAGAGGGATTCAATGAAGATCATGTGAGGTACTAATATCACTCTATAAAGCCTTAGTAAGACCACACCTAGAATACTGCAACCAATTTGGTCTCCACACTATAAAAAAGCTGTTGAGACTCTAGAAAAATTGCAGAGAAGAGCAACAGAGATGATTAGGAGACTGGAGGCTAAAACATATGAAGAACGGTTGCAGGAACTGGGCATGGCTAGTCTAGTGAAGAGAACGACAGGGGTGACATGGTAGCAGTATTCCAATATTTGAGGGGCTGTCATAGAGAGGAGGGGGTCAACCTATTTTCCAAAGCACCTGAGGGCCAGATAAGGAATAATGGATGGAAACTGATCAAGGAGAAATTCAACCTAGAAATGAGAAATTTCCTGACAGTGAGAACAATCAATCAATGGAACAGACGGCCCTCAGAAGTTGTGGGTGCTTCATCCCAGGAAGCTTTCAACAAGAGAGTGGACTGCCATCTGTCAGAAATGGTGTAGGGTCTCCTGCTTGGGGGGGGAGGGGGGGTTGGGCTAATTGACTTACAAGGTCCCTTCCAACTCTGTTATTCTAATTCTAATTCTAATCATTGTAGTAGAGATGCTATATGATGCTTTCATGTCACATGCCAGGGCTAATATCAAATGTAGTTTATGGTGAATGGCACATCAGATTTCTGTAACTGCCAAACCTTCTATAGTACTCTTTCTCTGAGTAGGTGAGGAAAAAGGAGGAATGAAAGATGATCCGGTGTAACATTTAAATATAACCAACACAACAAATACCTAGACATAATGTAGAATTTAAGAATTGTTTCCAATAAGGATCCAAGCAATTTAGAACAATTTGGAAACTGCAAAGAGGCAATACAAAATAACTACAGGTAATTTGTTAACTCCCAGTATATTCAAAATCAGACTTGACATTGCCTAGCAGGAATGATTTATGGCTAATTAAATTACTCCTGGCATGGGAATGGACTGCCTGAGTCAATACAAGAACTAGCCCTTTGTCTCAAATAGAATGATGCTTCTAGAATTATAATCTGATGTGTGTTCTTTTACAAGGATGGAGTCTTTTCCTCCTCTCTTGGCAGGATGACATTCATATTTTAATCCAGGAGGAACAACATTCTGCAAAGATCAAGAGTTAGGCTCAATGCAGATCAAGAATAAATAGTTGTAATGAGACTTTTGTTGTATGAATTGTTCTTTAAATAAGTCAAAGTAATTTGGCACAGGCCACACTAATGAATTTTGGAACAAAGAAACTGATTTCCCAAGGTATAATGTGGTATGAACATTAGGCAGTTACTGCACATGAAGCAGTAGAGTTGGATTTCTAATGGGGAAACTCCACTGAAGCAGTCAATGAAAGGACAGGGAAGGTTTGTAGAGAATGAGTCTTCTGCTTTTACTGCCCTAATAGATTTAATCCCATGAGAACAAAGGGATTGGCTCTTCAAGATGCAGCAATGCAGTGGTAAAAATGTGGTCCAGGACTGGTCTAGGGATGAAAGCATACTGTTAGTACTTAAGGTATGACCATTTGTTCAGTGACTGTTGGAAATTATGACAGTACTGAATGACTGATACTAATGTTGGATCCTCAAAGTTATAGTTGTTGCAGCACCTCCCTGTCCACCTGATCAAAATTCAGGTCCTTGACAGTCTTATCCCCAGCTTGACCTTCACCATCTTCTTGCTCTTGCTACTGATCAACCATGCCCGGCCTGTCTCTTCAAGAGGCAGCTTCTGAGTTGACCTTTGGACCAATCCACAACCATATTTTTAGCTTTGGAAATACTATCAAAATACTATCATGGCCAACTCAGAGTCAGAAGATGGATTTATAGGAAGGTCATCAGCCTGAGGAGATTCAGCTGGAACAGTGGCAGGCAGGGAAAGCAGTGTTGCCTAGCAGTATGAGTGGCAGGTACAATTGACCTCAGAAGAGGAAGAGGTGGAGCTAATACCTTCCCCAATATAAAGGCCTGCCAAGGGCGGAACAAGAGTTGATCTCAGCAAAATTATTGGCCTGAAAGAATCCTATCTTGCCAAATCAAGATCATGCTGCCCTGTATAAGGGGATCTGCACACCTCCCAGATTCATTGGCAACAATTCTTAATTTACCTCACCACTGTGTTCCTCAGCTCCTTACCCTGCCCAAGTAGTTATCCTAGATCCCCATACCATATTTGTTTGACCCTCTGATACCTTGTTTATGATATGAACTCTCTCTTGCCTCTAATTAAATTGATTGGGTTTTTGTGGGTTGGGTATTTTGAGTGTGAGGGACTACAATTACTAGTTCAAAGCTTTTTGGCATTAGAGTTCTGTTTAGTTACTAAACTTCTTTAGTAAAGATATAAGATTTACCTATATGAGCTAGAATAATTCCCCACTCTATTTTATTTACAAATATGCCAGTTTTCTATGGAGGAACATTCAATATGTGATGCTCAGTTATATAAAGTAGGACTATTCACAATCTGGAAATGATTGAAAGAAGTGCTTTAATCTTGTAAAAGCACAGTAGCCCCATTTCAGGCTTTGCAAGAAGCTGGGGAAGGATGCAACTACTTTAAAAATCACATTAAAAAATGTGCTGTCTGATTAAATTCATTAAAACAACATTTTTTTTTTCAGATTTAGACATTCACGTTCCACTGACTAAGAGAAGAGAGCTGCTGTCCTGTGATCTCCAAAATCTGTGTTCTGAATCATTTTTAAATTATGCACTGTAACACTGTAATAGTGCAGACCAGAGATAAGCTTGTTCTATATCAATGAAAACTAGTTTTGTTTTGCCTATTATAATTTCTAGGGTATGCTTCAATCAGATAACCTATATTTTGGAAGGACAAACAGGGCACAAAATAAGAAAGTTTCAAGCACAATTATGACATATAGATGAGCAGAGGAAATGTTCCTCCCTCATCACAACAGCAATATTCAGCAATATATTACCAATCATTGTGATTTTTTACATACTAGGTCTTCGACGAACTGGTTTTGGTTTTCTGAAAGGTATTGCCTGAAAATGAAAGCAAACACTTATATAGCAGTCAATTATATATAAGTCAATATCTGATTAAAAAAAACCTTTTGGTGTTCTGCTTAAAAATAAAATTATCTTGTTTATAGTAATTTCTAGCATACAACTGGATACAATTAATATTAACTTTTGTGAATATTAACAAAAGGAGACTATTTAATTATTAAATACAAAAGGATGTACTGCTCATGAGAACTTAGTAAAGAATTACATATTTCAGAAAGACTTTCAAAAGTAATCCTGAAGGTTCACAGACAGAGATATTATGCTCTGAGTTTTCTCCTATAGAGTCATCATTAAGAGCCCTTTGAGACAATTTCTGGTTTTACTCTTACTATCTTTCCTGTAGTACATTATACTATTTCTAATTGTGCTTACCTACCAACCACTTTACATTCCAGCAGACTTTCATACCAGTTTGTTGTGGCATTTTCCCAGTTTTTCCCAGGCAGTGAATATGAATTATGAGGAAATGGAAACAATATGGATACCCACTTTCAGGCCATCATGGGAGTCTAACGAATTGGTGGTCATTTCCTTCTCCTGCCCTGTATTTATTCCTTCCCATTTCTCAAAACCTAACATATGAGCAGTAACACAGTTTTTATAGCCAATAATGTTGCCTTCCTGCAGTGCTGCTTGCATCTTTGTCCTACAGAACTTTTCTACCCGTAGATGGACATATGTTCAAAGCAGGAAAGACCACTAAGGACCCAGAGTCCCTCATTTGGGAGATCTGCAGGTTTTCAGATGCAGAGTTGGTTGGTTGGTTACAGGCACCACCTTTCATTATACAAAAATGATGTTGATGTTCTTAATTTAGCTATCGTCTGAGAGCTGCTGTGCTTATACAAGCAGCAACAACTAAGAAAAGGACTTCATCATGGGCAGTGAGGTGGTGAGAAGTAGGCCTTTAATTCTCTTTTAAATAACACATATAACTTCCACCTGTTGAGGTGACTAACAATCTTATGCCAACTAATCCTGATTGAAAAGCCAGCTGCCATTATTCTTTAGGGCTTGTCAACTATATTCCACTTCCTCAAAGTTGCCATCAGTTTGATATTGGAAACTACTGTGGGAGCAATTCAAAATATGCTTCACAAAACAAAACAAAAGCAAACAACTTCAGCTCATGATAGCTTCCTTGGGAGATTTCCATATGGCGAGTTTCCTATGTGCAACCTGTGGACCTAAAAGGAAAGAGTGCCGCTGAGCAACTCATAACTTCCTTTCCTTTTCTGATGTGACATTGGAATAGAACTGAGACCTATGTCTGGTCTGCTATGGCATTACTGAATCATGACTTTCCAACACAGCAGATGATGCGACGCTGTTACTATCAATTCTCATAATCCTCCATTTTCCCACTTGTAGTACCAAGTAAGGAACTGTGGTGGAAAATCATGTGATATCTTTTTGTTTTTTATTTCCCTTACTCATTTAGCTTTTTGAATTATGAAGCTGTTTGTTCATAATCTAGACAGATGAAAAATAAACCACAGGTAGATTTTAATAATTGCAGAAATGTGTAGAAAGCCCCTTTCTGGCACTGAATGCCCATTGGAGTTGCTTGATAATACAACTGCCGGTTGCTGAAGAACAATAATAAGTGCTTGTGCAATATTACACAACATTTGTGAGACAAGAGGATTTGTATTATGAGTTAATCTTCCAATGCTCTTACTCATTGAAAGAAATATGTGCCTAAATGAATGCATGACAGCCCTGGGATAGAGAGGAATTCTAGTGTAATTGCTGATTTTCTATTACGTAGTCTAAGGTAGCTTTTGTATTCTTTACTTCTCACTTTGGTTTCCCATAGAGAAACAGCTTCTCTTCCTGCCCTTAAATCCACTGTTCTCAAAGTCCCACAAGGGACCATGGATATTCATTTGAAGCCTTGTCTCATTTTATTTAGTCATGTGCAATTATGGATTAATTGTGGTATTTAACAAGGTAGTTGAACACAAAAAAGAATGTTTAACTGCTGCATTACTGTCTGTGCAGGGAATGTCTTCAGAAACTCAGCACTGAAATTAGCACTTCCAATGTCTGCATGCGTAATATGGTTATCCAGAGCATATTCCACTGATTTTAAATTTGGGATAACTGAATGCAGGTTTGGATAGGAGAATTTATATCAGTTCTGGTTTTTAGCTGAACAGATTACCAATGGCGTATGGTTCATCCTTCAGCTGCCCACTCTCTCCTCCCATTTCTTCTTCTTAATATTAGGCATGCTTATAAATGCTCCTGATTCTGAATACTAAATGACTTCATTATTCATGTAGTGTTGGATGGAATGTGGATTACAAGTTTGGAACAATGTGTTTAGACAGTTCTTGATATAAATGAAAGGCTGGAAAGGTATCACAAGATCAGTTCAGTCATCCAGATGTTAAGTTTAAAGTCATGCCAAAACAATTTGATTAGTGCTCTGTCTAGGGATGAGTTTAATGTGATGAGTACTGATTTTTCCCCATTCTTCCAGACCTCTTTCTACTATCCCTCCCCCCATTTTTATTATTCTGCTCTTCTTTCTGGCTGAGGGTTGATGACAGCAGCATAATAACCAAGTTAGCTTGGTCCAGGACAATCTCTCTCTCTCTCTCTCTCTCTCTCTCTCTCTCTCTCTCTCTCTCTCTCTCTCTCTCTCTCTCTCTCTCTCTCTCTCTCCCTCCCTCTCTCCCTCCCCCTCCCTCCCTCTCATTAGGTGGTGACACTGCCCAGTAACAGTGCATTCTGCAGAGCACCAGAATCAGAATGTATGAGTTGGAAGGGATCATAAGGGTCATCTGTCCATCTCCTTTTAATGCAGAAAGCCATTAAATTATTCCTAAAAGGAGGACATCAAGCCCACAATTATAAACTTCCAATGAGAAGTCCACTACTGTTGTAATTCTGTAGCTTAACAACTCTTATAATCAAGAAATTCCTCCTCATTCAGCCAGAATCTTTCATTTTAAGCTGTTGATCTTTACCCTGCTTTCAAACAGAGAATAAATCTGCCTGTCCTTTCATGGACATCCTTTTGAGAGTTCTAAGGACCTCTGTTATGATTCCTTTTAGCCACTATTTTGCAAGCTAAATATGCCTAAGTCCTTCAAGTTTGGTTTCCAGATCCTTTATCCTCCTGCTAACTCTCCTGCATCTGTTCCAGTTTGTCCACATTCCTTTAAAGTGTGGCACTCAGAAATAAACATACTGTAGTTATTCTAAATGTAATCTAATCAGCAGAGGGTACAATAGAATTATTATCTCCAGAGACATGGATTCAATACTTACTTTCAGTCTAAGGCTGCACTGGCCTTTTTAGATGCCATATCACACAGCTTGCTCATGTTCAACTGGTGGTCCACTAGTGCTCCTAGGTCTTCTCACATGCAGTATCACCAAACTAGCTTTCCCCAATTCTACATTTCTCCTTTACTTAATCTCTGTATTTTATTTTCCATACCCTGATACAAGACCTTATGCTTGTCCTAGCTGAATACATCTTGCTGCAATGGGCCCAGTATTCAAGCCTGTCAAGGTCATTTGCAGTAATACCCTCTAGTATGATGTCCTAAATAAATGGCTCTTCCAATATGTCCTGTAGATCCTATATAAAGATGTTAGATAGCAGTCACCTGAGAATGGGGTATTTCACCTGAAACATTTCTCGAGGCTGAGACAAAACCATTTACAAACACTCTGGATGCAGATCTTTAATCAGCTGCAAACAATCAGACCATAGTACCTTCTAGCATTTAACCACAACTTGCAACTTGCCACAATGATACTGTATACTTCATCCAACCTGAAACTGACAATAAGGAAAATGGAAGAATTTTGTTTTAACTACCAGTCCTATCCGTGTTTGATTTCCAGATATTAGGATATCTGAAATCTTCCATTACCACTATGGTCTGACTGAGTTGCCCAAGGCAGCAGTCATTGTACCATCCCAGACAAATGATTGTCCAATCTTTTTTGAAAACCTCCAGTATTACTGCTGATTCTCCTTTGGGATTTTAAATCATGGAATACAGCTCATCTTTTGCCCAAGTTTATTAAATCAGCCTTATTTTGGTCTGGGATGTATGGCTAACATGTGTCAACTTTTTTTCTGTTAAGTATCTTGAACTCCAACATGACATGGTTACTTTCTCCCGTGTTAGCTCTGTAATTTATACTATATGGATTAGGCAGTTAGTTGTGGCAGGATTAATGCAACCTCAGATACTGGTTCCCATCAGAAAAGATGGGATAAAAGTACAAGCTGCTTTAGAAAATAGGGTGTATTCTTGCATGTCTAAAATTTATTTTTCATAATGCTAAATTATTTTATGACTCCATTGCAAGTATTAGATCTACATGGAATTAACATAGTCTTTATGAGAGTATGTGATGTTTCAGGTAGAGTTTCCAGAATAATTTATCGAACTAATGCACAAAATGGGAGTAATCCTGTTGCTAATTCTTTTCAGCAGGATTGAAAAAAAGTTATTGTCATTGTAGAGAGAAGTTCCAGAATGTTTGGCTGCTTATCCCAGCTTTCCCAAAAGGAAATGGGAAAAAGTGGTATCCCTAATCTACTACAGAAAATAATATCGTAAAGGAGGGGAAATAACCAAAGAATGGAATGAGACAACTCACTACAGCCAGGTTGGCAGCCTACTCGCAGCCATCAGCTCACCACCACCGTCACCTCTGCTGACTCTCTGCTACCAAGTTGCCCTTAGGCTAACTCCATACTGCCAACTTGCCACAGAACAACTTACCATGAGCTGTCAGAGGAACAGCTGGGTGGGTGAGTGGGGAAGTAAGTGGGCAGAATATCAAGCCACAGTGCACTGAGCTCTGGGCCAAAGATGCTGGGGATGGCAGAAGCAGTGGACAGGTGGTGGGGAGATGGCAGCAGCCCAGGGCTTCCCATTTATATACCACCTGCTGCTGCTGACACTGTCCCCAGCCTTTTCGACCAAGAGCTCAATGAGACAGTGGTGGTGGCAGCGTGTGTGAAAATGGAATGCCCCCAATAGCTGCCATCTTCCTGTCACTTGCCTACCACCACTGTCCCCCACCTCCTTGACCCAGAGCATGGCACAATGACAGTGGTGGTGGGGTGTGTGAAAATGGGAAGCCCCTCTCTCTGTCACTGCTTTGCGCTATGTGCTTGCTCTCTCTCTCTCTCTCTCTCTCTCTCTCTCTCTCTCTCTCTCTCTCTCTCACACACACACACACACACACACACACACACACACAAACACACACAGAGCACTCCTGGTTGCCCACGGCTAATTGTTCCCATGACGATTTGGCTGTGTATAGTTAATCTGCAGCAACTTGGTGGTGAGTCAGAAGAGGCAACTTGGTGGTGGTGAGCTGGTGGCGGTGAGCTGGCCATGCCAAACTGGCCAGGGTGAGTTGTCCTGGACCCACCGAAGAAGGTCCGACATTTTGGGGAAAAAATATGCTGATGTAATCAGACCTCAAGTGAGGACAGCCATGGATCTGGACTCTGATGGCTGCCAATTCCATGCCAGACCCAAGAAATGGTGGATGGATTGCATCAAGGAGGACATGCAATATGTGAGCGCCATCCCTGAAGGTGCCCTGGACTGAGACAAATAGAGATGGCTTTGCCAACCAATGGACCCTGCCATAGCGGAAATATAACATTAGAAAGATGTGTCAGACCCAAACTGTGATAACTCCAGAGTTATTGAAAAATGTATCTCTGTGTTGGGTGTTTCTGGTGTACTGTACTTAAGAACAGGAGTGTGGCTACTCCCGAGGAATCCAATGGACTCCATATGTATGTGTCATATCCTGACCTAACATTGTGTGCATTTGTGCCATTGCAATTGCAGAAGTAAAAAGATAAAGCAAAGGGAAGGAGAGGAGAAAATGTAAGGGTATGACTAATGCAAATTTTCACAGGATGAACACTTATGGGTTTCTGTTTCAGTGCAAATTGTTGGAATTTTAATTAATGCCGAATCATTTCTGGTTACTATGGAGAGAAGGAATAATAGGAAAAGACAGGGGAGAAGGAAACCTAATAAAGATAAAATATTAGTAAAGGAGAGGGCTTACATTGTGAACCAAAAATGGTTTTAAAATAAAAAAAACAGGTCACAACTCTTCAAAAATAGATTGTGCCAAGGTATCTTGTGCATACATTGAATTACCTCTGTTCGCAGCACCAAATTGACAAAACATTTGCTATAATCCTCAATATTATGCCATACTTCTGTGCAAAGTTTGCATGTGTTCTTTTGCTTGTATATTGTTTTTCTGCCCTATACAATATATGCTTACATTGGTTGGATATTTTTATTCAATTACCTTGATAATCATTATTCAGCTTGTTCATTATTCTAATGTGTATGCATGCACGAAATAATGAAGTGCACATTTAATAAGCAAACAAAAAAAATCAACAGTATAAGCTTAAATCAATACAGCAAATAAATAGTAGAGTTCTTTTGGAAAAATATAATTCAGAGAAGAGCAACTAAAATGATCAAAGGCCTGGAAACTAAAACATATGAATAACATCTGCAGGACTTGGGTTTGGCTAGTCTAAAGAAAAGAAGAACTAGGGGAGATATGATAGCAGTATCCCAGTATCTGAGGGGCTGCCACAAAGAAGAGGGGGTCACTTTGTTCACCAGAGCACCAGAGAGAAGGACGAGAAACAATGGTTGGAAACTGATCAAAGAGAGAAGTAACCTGGAATTAAGGAGAAACCTCCTGACAGTGAGGACAATAAACCAATGGAACAGCTTGCCTCCAGAAATCGTGGGTGCTCCATCACTGGAGATTTTTAAAAAGAGGCTAGACAGTCACTTGTCTGAGATGATATAGGATATCCTGCTTGAACAGGGGGGCTGGACTAGAAGACCTCCAAGGTCCCTTGCTGCTTCTATTCTATTCTATTCTATTCTATTCTATTCTATTCTATTCTATTCTATTCTATTCTATTCTATTCTATTCTCTGTATTATTATTTGAGTTAGTATTTTACATACAGCATAAAATAGTGTATCTCTTGACTAGATAGTCTTATAAAAGGAGGAATATTGGTAATAAAATCTGTGAAAAGATTTTCAAAACAATAACTATGCTCAGCTGTTATAGATTTTTATAAGTCTTGAGGGCTGAAATTTGACGCCAATAGCTTAGCATATCAATGGTTTCAAATGAGGTTTGCTAGGAATTTCACATAGTGTAATAGTCATAATTTGGGAAATCTAACATTCAGGAATAATGGAGTGGCAAACTGAGACATTCTCTCAAAAGCCCAGTGAGCTACTGAGTGCAAGTTCCAGAATTGGACCTCCAGGGGTAACAGGACAACTATATCAGACAATAGGGTGGTTGAAGCAAAATCAAGACTGAATGCAAAAGCCAAATATTTATGAATTTATAACTATGGCAAATTGGCTTTTGTGGCTGGAAAAAGTGCTCCAGAATGATGGCAGTTCCTGAAGAAGGAGATCCTAAAAGCAGAATTGCAAACATTTTTAAGGAAAAGAAAATAGAGAACAACAGAGGAAGCCAGTGTTGTTATAGAAAAAGGTTATTGAAGATCTGAAAACAAAAACGGACCCATAAAACAAATGGAAAGAGGTCCAGCCTAACAAGAATGAATAGTCCTGAACAAAACTCCAAATAAGCTATGCTTATTGAAGGATTCTAAGTATATTAGTAAAGTCTTCTTTAGAAACAAACAACAGAAAATATAAGTATACCTGAATAAGGCAAATTAAAACATTTAATAAAGAAATGGCTATTTAATTGCTATTTGATTTTTTTCTATTAAAAAAGAGTCTTCATAGGGAAATTTTGAATGGTAAAGTGAAGGAGCAGAATCGATTTTTAAGACTTATAGAAACATGATCAGGGAATACTCCCTTGCATTGACTGAGTCTCAAAATCTCCAGACAGGTGAATTGCATCCTATGATACCAAAGTAGTTAGGTAATGGTCTGGGTGAACAAGAGTGGGTGAAATGCCAAATAATTGGAGAACAAATATTGCCTCTATCTTCAGGAAGAGAAAATACAAAGCTACTGTGCCCCCTCCCTCTCGCTCCCTCCCTGCATTCCTTGTTTCATTCAAGGAGTTCAAGGAGGCCTTTGTAATGCTCCTTCTTCCATTTCCCCCCACAATAACAGCCCAGTGAGGTAGGCTGAGTGGACAAGGAATTGTGAGTTTCCATGGCTGAAGGTGACTGTAGCCTCATCAACAGATCCTAAAGAGATCTGATTTTAAAATATTTACAGATCACTCTGTAATTATCCAAAGTCAACATGGATGTATAATGGACTAATGAATTAAAAGTCATCATGAATAAAAGCCTGACTAATCTTATCTCATTCTTTGATCTGTAGCAATTGTGGGAATGCTACAGACATAATATATCTTAAATTCAGCAAAGGATTTGGCAAAGTCCCCCATGACATGCTAATTAACAAGATAATTAACTGTTGCTGGATAATTGATAAGTAAGTGAACATATATAGTTGATTTAAAAATGTACTGAGAATGTAATCATCTATAATTTATTTTCAGAGTCAAGAGAGAGATATCAAATAAAATGCCAGAAAGATCAGTCAGAGGCTGTTCTACTCTTGAATATTGTTTATTCAGATGAAGAAACAGAGTGAATGCTTATCAAATTTGCAAATAATATATATATATATATATATATATATATATATATATATATATATATATATACACACATACATACAAGGGTATATATATATATATTCCCAGGGTTCATATTTTTAGCGTTATTAACTATATATATATATATATATATATATATATATATATATATATATATATATATGTCTTTGGTTGTTCGGGTTTTCACCCACGTAAAATTGGAAGTGTCTTGGCGACGTTTCGACGAAGTCCCATTCGTCATCTTCAGGCTGGTGCTTTCAGCTTCGTGCCTCGAGCAGCAATGTGTGGTCTTAGCTGTTTCTTCCTTTTAACTGCCAGTGGGGGTATGAACTGATTGGGTGGGAGCTTGGCTGTGTTCTGATTGGGTGGAGGTGTGTTCTGATTGGTTAGGGGCTTGGCTGTGCTCTGATTGGCTGGGGGGTTGGCTGTGCTCTGATTGGCTGGGGGGTTGGCTGTGCTCTGATTGGCTGGGGGAGTGTTCTGTTTGGTTGTGCTCAGGTTAGTCTGAGTTGCAGAGGGATTCAAGATTTTGGGCTGCCCTGCCATTCCTTGGCTTCGCGTTCGTGGTCGTGCTTCCTCTTCATGGAGGGTGTCAGTTTGCTTCATGTATGGATTGGGGGGGTTTAAAGTGGCTAATGATGCAGCTGTGGTCTGGCTTCTGGTTTGTGGTCGTGCCTCATAGTCAGTGTGGCTTTGGGTTTGTTTTTTGCGTGGATGTTTGGTGGTGACCTCCTGTGTGGTTTTTGTGAGTGTGGGTCTGGTATCATTTTTTGTGTTAGGGAGTCGTTTGTCAATGAGGGCGGGTTTCCAAATGGCTGGTAGGCGGGAGGTATCATCTCGCTTGTTCATGCTGTGTGGGCGTTTTTCTATCTCGATGGCTTCTCTGATTATTCTGTTATTAAAATGTTCACTTTTGGCAATGGTTCTGGTATTTTTAAAGTCAATTTCATGTCCTGTGGCTTTAAGGTGTTGGACCAGGGAAGATGTTGGTTCCTCTTTTTTGACTGAGTTCTTATGTTCTTCAATGCGTGCACTTATTCTTCTGTTGGTTTGTCCGATGTATGTGGTGGGACAAGTGGTGCATGGGATTTCGTATACTCCTTGATTTTCTAATTCAATTTTATCTTTGGGGTTTCTAAGGATGGTGGATATTTTTCTGTTTGTGCAGAATGCTGTTTTGATGTTGTGTTTATGGAGGATCTTACTGATTCTGTCTGTGATGCCTTTTATGTATGGGAGGATGGCTTTGCCGTTTTCTTGTTCTTTGTCTTGGATTTTAGTGGGGGTTTCTTTTTGGATTAGGTTTGTAATCTTATTTCTATGGAATCCATTGGATGTTAGTACATTGGTGAGAGTGTGTAGTTCGGGTTTTAGGTGTTGTTCGTCAGCTAAGCGTTTTGTTCTGGAGATGAGTGTCTTGGCTACAGAGTTGATCTGTGCTGGGTGGTGGTGTGAGAGAGCGTGCAGATAGCGGTTTGTGTGTGTTTTCTTCTGGTAGATGGTGTGTCCTAGGGAGCCATTGGATTTCTTGTAGACTAAGACATCCAGGAAGGGAAGTTGGTTGTTAGCTTCTGTTTCCATGGTGAACTGTATTTTGGGGTGTAGGCTGTTGAGGTGTGTGAGGAAGTTGTCCAGTTTTTCTTTCCCATGTGGCCAGATTATGAAGGTGTCGTCTACGTATCTGAGCCAGAGTTTGGGTTTGTGATCCGATTTTTCTAGAGCTTGGGTTTCAAAGTGTTCCATGTAGAGGTTGGCAATGACAGGTGAGAGGGGTGATCCCATGGGTGCTCCTTCTGTTTGTTTGTATTTTTGTCCGTTATAGATGAAGTATGTGTTGGATAGGCAGTGGTTGGTCAGATCTAAGATGTGTTTGGGGGGGTTATATTTGTTTTGA
This sequence comes from Crotalus tigris, assembly GCF_016545835.1. Lineage (NCBI taxonomy): Eukaryota > Metazoa > Chordata > Lepidosauria > Squamata > Viperidae > Crotalus > Crotalus tigris. The sequence goes on along the minus strand of NW_024098059.1, from coordinate 564,752 downwards.
ATAGCTGTCAAGGCTTCTTTGATAGGCACTTGGGTGAAGAGGGATATGACATCGAAGCTCACTAGTAGGTCGCTGGGCTGTAAGTTTTGTTTCTTTATGATCTCTATAAACTGGAATGAGTTTTTTACGTGTGAGGTGATGGATTCTGCATAGGGCTGTAGTTGTTTGGCGAGAAATTTGGCTAGGTTTTGTAGAGGTGAGCCTATGGAGCTGACTATAGGTCTGAGTGGGGTTCCTTCCTTGTGTATCTTGGGGAGACCATAGAGTTTGGGGCATCTGGATGATTTCTCTCTGGGAATGATTCTTTGCTGGATCTCTTCGCTAATGGGGGAGGCTTTTATTTTGGATCTGGTGGTTTTTTCCAGGTAGGTGGTGGGATCTGTATTTAGGGGTTTGTATGTGGAGTCTTGGAGTAGGTTGGTTAATTTGGTTTGGTAGTCAGATGTGTTCATAACCACCGTGGCGTTGCCCTTGTCTGCTGGTAGGATTATTATGCTGGTGTCTTCTTTAAGGATACGTAGTGCTGTCTGTTCCTCTTTGGGTAAGTTGCTTTTGGGTGGCTTGCTGGTGCAGAGGATGTTGGTGATTTCGAGTCTGATTCTGTTGGCGTCGTCGGGGTTGATTTTAGTCAGGCTGGTTTCAACTCCACATATAATGGTTTCAGTGGGGATGTGTTTGGGAGCGACTGCAAAGTTGAATCCTTTGGAAAGGACATTGGTTTCGGCTTTGGTGAGGATCCTATCTGAGATGTTATGCACTGTTTGCTTCATGTGTGGCTGTGAGGGAGGAGGGGTTTGTTTCTGGCGTTCTTGTAGTCTTCGGAGTTTGTTGGTGTGTGTATCTGTCTTGAGGGTGGTCTGTGTTTCGGCTCTCCAGACGGCAAGTTGTTTGGATTTGTCCCAAAGTGCGGGGTGGATCTTGTTGCTGAGTTTGAGGTGGAGTGTGAGGAGATCTTTGTTAATTCGGTCTAGGAGGAATCTTTTTGTGTGAAGTTCATTTCTGATTAGGGCCAATTCTGTTCTTTTCAGGATCCGTTTGGTGGCTGCAGAGTTGGAGTGGAATTTCAGTTGGAAACATGTGGGGATTAGATTTTGATCTCGGCAGTTACGTAGGAATGCGAGGTCACATAAAATGGAAGCTCTTTGGACTTCAAGTTTTTCATAGGTCCTGGTCAGATGGTGGATTTCCTCCCCGTAGAGGTTCGATATTTGTTTTCTGAGGTTTTCGCGGGTATTTGTATATAGGTCTTTGGTTGTTCGGGTTTTCTCCCGCGTAAAATTGGAAGTGTCTTGGCGACGTTTCGACGAAGTCCATTCGTCATCTTCAGGCTGGTGTTTTCAGCTTCGTGCTTCGAGCAGCAATGTGTGGTCTTAGCTGTTTCTTCCTTTTAACTGCCAGTGGGGGTATGAACTGATTGGGTGGGAGCTTGGCTGTGTTCTGATTGGGTGGAGGTGTGTTCTGATTGGTTAGGGGCATGGCTGTGCTCTGATTGGCTGGGGGGTTGGCTGTGCTCTGATTGGCTGGGGGGTTGGCTGTGCTCTGATTGGCTGGGGGAGTGTTCTGTTTGGTTGTGCTCAGGTTAGTCTGAGTTGCAGAGGGGTTTAAGATTTTGGGCTGCCTTGCTATTTTTTGGCTTCGCGTTCGTGGTCGTGCTTCCTCTTCATGGAGGGTGTCAGTTTGCTTCATGTATGGATTGGGGGGGTTTAAAGTGGCTAATGATGCAGCTGTGGTCTGGCTTCTGGTTTGTGGTCGTGCCTCATAGTCAGTGTGGCTTTGGGTTTGTTTTTTGCGTGGATGTTTGGTGGTGACCTCCTGTGTGGTTTTTGTGAGTGTGGGTCTGGTATCATTTTTTGTGTTAGGGAGTCGTTTGTCAATGAGGGCGGGTTTCCAAATGGCTGGTAGGCGGGAGGTATCATCTCGCTTGTTCATGCTGTGTGGGCGTTTTTCTATCTCGATGGCTTCTCTGATTATTCTGTTATTAAAATGTTCACTTTTGGCAATGGTTCTGGTATTTTTAAAGTCAATTTCATGTCCTGTGGCTTTAAGGTGTTGGACCAGGGAAGATGTTGGTTCCTCTTTTTTGACTGAGTTCTTATGTTCTTCAATGCGTGCACTTATTCTTCTGTTGGTTTGTCCGATGTATGTGGTGGGACAAGTGGTGCATGGGATTTCGTATACTCCTTGATTTTCTAATTCAATTTTATCTTTGGGGTTTCTAAGGATGGTGGATATTTTTCTGTTTGTGCAGAATGCTGTTTTGATGTTGTGTTTATGGAGGATCTTACTGATTCTGTCTGTGGTGCCTTTTATGTATGGGAGGAGGGCTTTGCCGTTTTCTTGTTCTTTGTCTTGGATTTTAGTGGGGGTTTCTTTTTGGATTAGGTTTGTAATCTTATTTCTATGGAATCCATTGGATGTTAGTACATTGGTGAGAGTGTGTAGTTCGGGTTTTAGGTGTTGTTCGTCAGCTAAGCGTTTTGTTCTGGAGATGAGTGTCTTGGCTACAGAGTTGATCTGTGCTGGGTGGTGGTGTGAGAGAGCGTGCAGATAGCGGTTTGTGTGTGTTTTCTTCTGGTAGATGGTGTGTCCTAGGGAGCCATTGGATTTCTTGTAGACTAAGACATCCAGGAAGGGAAGTTGGTTGTTAGCTTCTGTTTCCATGGTGAACTGTATTTTGGGGTGTAGGCTGTTGAGGTGTGTGAGGAAGTTGTCCAGTTTTTCTTTCCCATGTGGCCAGATTATGAAGGTGTCGTCTACGTATCTGAGCCAGAGTTTGGGTTTGTGATCCGATTTTTCTAGAGCTTGGTTTCAAAGTGTTCCATGTAGAGGTTGCAATGACAGGTGAGAGGGGTGATCCCATGGGTGCTCCTTCTGTTTGTTTGTATTTTTGTCCATTATAGATGAAGTATGTGTTGGATAGGCAGTGGTTGGTCAGATCTAAGATGTGTTTGGGGGGGTTATATTTGTTTTGGATAGCTGTCAAGGCTTCTTTGATAGGCACTTGGGTGAAGAGGGATATGACATCGAAGCTCACTAGTAGGTCGCTGGGCTGTAAGTTTTGTTTCTTTATGATCTCTATAAACTGGAATGAGTTTTTACGTGTGAGGTGATGGATTCTGCATAGGGCTGTAGTTGTTTGGCGAGAAATTTGGCTAGGTTTTGTAGAGGTGAGCCTATGGAGCTGACTATAGGTCTGAGTGGGGTTCCTTCTTTGTGTATCTTGGGGAGACCATAGAGTTTGGGGCATCTGGATGATTTCTCTCTGGGAATGATTCTTTGCTGGATCTCTTCGCTAATGGGGGAGGCTTTTATTTTGGATCTGGTGGTTTTTTCCAGGTAGGTGGTGGGATCTGTATTTAGGGGTTTGTATGTGGAGTCTTGGAGTAGGTTGGTTAATTTGGTTTGGTAGTCAGATGTGTTCATAACCACCGTGGCGTTGCCCTTGTCTGCTGGTAGGATTATTATGCTGGTGTCTTCTTTAAGGATACGTAGTGCTGTCTGTTCCTCTTTGGGTAAGTTGCTTTTGGGTGGCTTGCTGGTGCAGAGGATGTTGGTGATTTCGAGTCTGATTCTGTTGGCGTCGTCGGGGTTGATTTTGGTCAGGCTGGTTTCAACTCCACATATAATGGTTTCAGTGGGGATGTGTTTGGGAGCGACTGCAAAGTTGAATCCTTTGGAAAGGACATTGGTTTCGGCTTTGGTGAGGATCCTATCTGAGATGTTATGCACTGTTTGTTTGTTTCATGTGTGGCTGTGAGGGAGGAGGGGTTTGTTTCTGGCTTTCTTGTAGTCTTCGGAGTTTGTTGGTGTGTGTATCTGTCTTGAGGGTGGTCTGTGTTTCGGCTCTCCAGACGGCAATTTGTTTGGATTTGTCCCAAAGTGCGGGGTGGATCTTGTTGCTGAGTTTGAGGTGGAGTGTGAGGAGATCTTTGTTAATTCGGTCTAGGAGGAATCTTTTTGTGTGAAGTTCATTTCTGATTAGGGCCAATTCTGTTCTTTTCAGGAGCCGTTTGGTGGCTGCAGAGTTGGAGTGGAATTTCAGTTGGAAACATGTGGGGATTAGATTTTGATCTCGGCAGTTGCGTAGGAATGCGAGGTCGCATAAAATGGAAGCTCTTTGAACTTCAAGTTTTTCATAGGTCCTGGTCAGATGGTGGATTTCCTCCCCGTAGAGGTTCAATATTTGTTTTCTGAGGTTTCGTGTTTGTATGTAGGTCTTTGGTTGTTCGGGTTTTCTCCCGCGTAAAATTGGAAGTGTCTTGGCGACGTTTCGACGAAGTCCCATTCGTCATCTTCAGGCTGGTGTTTTCAGCTTCGTGCTTCGAGCAGCAATGTGTGGACTTAGCTGTTTCTTCCTTTTAACTGCCAGTGTGGGTATGAACTGATTGGATGTGACTTGTCTGTGTTTTGATTGATGGAGGTGGTTCTGATTGGTTAAGCATGGCTGTGCTCTGATGGCTGGGGTGTTGCTGTGCTCTGATTGGCTGGGGGGTTGGCTGTGCTCTGATTGGCTGGGGGAAGTGTTTCTGTTTGTTTGCTCAGGTTTAGTCTAGTTGGCCGAGGGTACAAGATTGGGCTGCCGGCAATTCCTGCCCTTCAGCGTTCGTGGTCGTGCTTCCTCTCAGGAGGGTGTCGTTGGCTTCATGTATGGATTGGGGGGGTTTAAAGTGCTAAATGATGCATCTGTGGTCTGGCTTCTGGTTGGTGGTCGGCCTCATAGTCATTGTGCGTTGTGGGTTATGTGTTTTTGCGTGTATGTTGTTGGTGTGACCTCCTGTGTGTTTTTGTGAGTGGTCTGGTATCATTTTTTGTGTTGGAGTCGTTTGTCAGATGAGGCGGTTCCAAATGGCTGGTAGGCGGGAGGTATCATCTCGCTTGTTCATTCTGTGTGGGCTTTTTTCTATCTCGATGGCTTCTCTGATTATTCTGTTATTAAAATGTTCACTTTTGGCAATGGTTCTGGTATTTTTAAAGTCAATTTCATGTCCTGTGGCTTTAAGGTGTTGGACCAGGGAAGATGTTGGTTCCTCTTTTTTGACTGAGTTCTTATGTTCTTCAATGCGTTCACTTATTCTTCTGTTGTTTTGTCCGATGTATGTGGTGGGACAAGTGGTGCATGGGATTTCGTATACTCCTTGATTTTCTAATTCAATTTTATCTTTGGGGTTTCTAAGGATGGTGGATCTTTTTCTGTTTGTGCAGAATGCTGTTTTGATGTTGTGTTTATGGAGGATCTTACTGATTCTGTCTGTGATGCCTTTTATGTATGGGAGGATGGCTTTGCCGTTTTCTTGTTCTTTGTCTTGGATTTTAGTGGGGGTTTCTTGTTGGATTAGGTTTGTAATCTTATTTCTATGGAATCCATTGGATGTTAGTACATTGGTGAGAGTGTGTAGTTCGGGCTTTAGGTGTTGTTCGTCAGCTAAGCGTTTTGTTCTGGAGATGAGGGTCTTGGCTACAGAGTTGATCTGTGCTGGGTGGTGGTGTGAGAGAGCGTGCAGATAGCGTTTTGTGTGTGTTTTCTTCTGGTAGATGGTGTGTCCTAGGGAGCCATTGGATTTCTTGTAGACTAAGACATCCAGGAAGGGAAGTTGGTTGTTAGCTTCTGTTTCCATGGTGAACTTTATTTTGGGGTGTAGGCTGTTGAGGTGTGTGAGGAAGTTGTCCAGTTTTTCTTTCCCATGTGGCCAGATTATGAAGGTGTTGTCTACGTATCTGAGCCAGAGTTTGGGTTTGTGATCAGATTTTTCTAGAGCTTGGGTTTCAAAGTGTTCCATGTAAAGGTTGGCAATGACAGGTGAGAGGGGTGATCCCATGGGTGCTCCTTCTGTTTGTTTGTATTTTTGTCCATTATAGATGAAGTATGTGTTGGATAGGCAGTGGTTGGTCATATCTAAGATGTGTTTGGGGGGGTTATATTTGTTTTGGATAGCTGTCAAGGCTTCTTTGATAGGCACTTGGGTGAAGAGGGATATGACATCGAAGCTCACTAGTAGGTCGCGGGTCGTTGTAAGCTTGCTTTCTTTATGATCTCTAAAATGGAATGAGTTTTTTCGTGTGAGGTGATGGATTCTGCATAGGGCTGTTAGTTGTTTGGCGAGAAATTTGGCTAGGTTTTGTAGAGGTGAGCCTATGGCGCTGACTATAGGTCTGAGTGGGGTTCCTTCTTTGTGTATCTTGGGGAGACCATAGAGTTTAGGGCATCTGGATGATTTCTCTCTGGGAATGATTCTTTGCTGGATCTCTTCGCTAATGGGGGAGGCTTTTATCTTGGTTATGGTGGTTTTTTCCAGGTAGGTGGTGGGATCTGTATTTAGGGGTTTGTATGTGGAGTCTTGGAGTAGGTTGGTTAATTTGGTTTGGTAGTCAGATGTGTTCATAACCACCGTGGCGTTGCCCTTGTTACAAACCTAATCCAAAAGCAAACCCCCACCAAAATCCAAGACAAAGAACAAGAAAACGGCAAAGCCCTCTCCCATACATAAAAGGCACCACAGAAGAATCAGTAAGATCCTTCATAAACACAACATCAAAACAGCATTCTGCACAAACAGAAAAATATCCACCATCCTTAGAACCCCCAAAGATAAAATTGAATTAGAAAATCAAGGAGTATACGAAATCCCATGCACCACTTGTCCCACCATATACATCGGACAAACCAACAGAAGAATAAGTGCACGCATTGAAGAACATAAGAACTCAGTCAAAAAAGAGGAACCAACATCTTCCCTGGTCCAACACCTTAAAGCCACAGGACACAAAATTGACTTTAAAAATACCAGAACCATTGCCAAAAGTGAACATTTTATAACAAATAATCAGCGAAGCCAGCGAGATATGAAAAACGCCCACACAGCATGAACAAGCGAGATGATACCTCCCGCCTACCAGCCATTTGGAAACCTGCCCTTACCGACCAACGACTCCCAACCCCAAAATCTTAACCCCTCTGCAAACTCAGACTAACCTGAGCACAACCAAACAGAACACTCCCCCAGCCAATCAGAGCACAGCCAAGCCCCTAACCATTCAGAACACACCTCCACCCAATCAGAACACAGCCAAGCTCCCATCCAATCAGTTCATACCCTCACTGGCAGTTCAAAGGAAGAAACAGCTAAAACCACACATTGCTGCTCAAAGCAAGAAGCTAAAAACACCAGCCTGAAGATGACGAATGTGACTTCGTCGAAACGTTGCCAAGACACTTCCAATTTTACGCGGGAGAAAACCCGAACAACCAAAGACCTATATACAAATACCCGCGAAAACCTCAGAAAACAAATATCGAACCTCTACGGGGAGGAAATCCACCATCTGACCAGGACCTATGAAAAACTTGAAGTCCAAAGAGCTTCCATGTTATGTGACCTCGCATTCCTACGTAACTGCCGAGATCAAAATCTAATCCCCACATGTTTCCAACTGAAATTCCACTCCAACTCTGCAGCCACCAAACGGATCCTGAAAAGAACAGAATTGGCCCTAATCAGAAATGAACTTCACACAAAAAGATTCCTCCTAGACCGAATTAACAAAGATCTCCTCACACTCCACCTCAAACTCAGCAACAAGATCCACCCCGCACTTTGGGACAAATCCAAACAACTCGCCGTCTGGAGAGCCGAAACACAGACCACCCTCAAGACAGATACACACACCAACAAACTCCGAAGACTACAAGAACGCCAGAAACAAACCCCTCCTCCCTCACAGCCACACATGAAACAAACAGTGCATAACATCTCAGATAGGATCCTCACCAAAGCCGAAACCAATGTCCTTTCCAAAGGATTCAACTTTGCAGTCGCTCCCAAACACATCCCCACTGAAACCATTATATGTGAAGTTGAAACCAGCCTGACCAAAATCAACCCCGATGACGCTAACAAAATCAGACTCAAAATCACCAACATCCTCTGCACCAGCAAGCCACCCAAAAGCAACTTACCCAAAGAGGAACAGACAGCACTACGTAACCTGAAAGAAGACACCAGCATAATAATCCTACCAGCAGAAAAGGGCAACGCCACGGTGGTTATGAACACATCTGACTACCAAACCAAATTAACCAACCTACTCCAAGACTCCACATACAAACCCCTAAATACAGATCCCACCACCTACCTGGAAAAAACCACCAGAACCAAGATAAAAGCCTCCCCCATTAGCGAAGAGATCCAGCAAAGAATCATTCCCAGAGAGAAATCATCCAGATGCCCTAAACTCTATGGTCTCCCCAAGATACACAAAGAAGGAACCCCACTCAGACCTATAGTCAGCTCCATAGGCTCACCTCTACAAAACCTAGCCAAATTTCTCGCCAAACAACTACAGCCCTATGCAGAATCCATCACCTCACACGTAAAAAACTCATTCCAGTTTATAGAGATCATAAAGAAACAAAGCTTACAGCCCAGCGACCTACTAGTGAGCTTCGATGTCATATCCCTCTTCACCCAAGTGCCTATCAAAGAAGCCTTGACAGGTATTCAAAACAAATATAACCCCCCCAAACACATCTTAGATCTGACCAACCACTGCCTATCCAACACCTACTTCATCTATAATGGACAAAAATACAAACAAACAGAAGGAGCACCCCTGGGATCACCCCTCTCACCTGTCATTGCCAACCTCTACATGGAACACTTTGAAACCCAAGCTCTAGAAAAATCGGATCACAAACCCAAACTCTGGCTCAGATATGTAGACGACACCTTCATAATCTGGCCACATGGGAAAGAAAAACTGGACAACTTCCTCACACACCTCAACAGCCTACACCCAAAATACAGTTCACCATGGAAACAGAAGCTAACAACCAACTTCCCTTCCTGGATGTCTTAGTCTACAAGAAATCCAATGGCTCCCTAGGACACACCATCTACCAGAAGACAACACACACAAACCGCGATCTGCACGCTCTCTCACACCACCACCCCAGCACAGATCAACTCTGTAGCCAAGACACTCATCTCCAGAACAAACCGCTTAGCTGACGAACAACACCTAAAACCCGAACTACACACCCTCACCAATGTACTAACATCCAATGGATTCCATAGAAATAAGATTACAAACCTAATCCAAAAAGAAAACCCCACCAAAATCCAAGACAAAGAACAAGAAAACGGCAAAGCCCTCCTCCCATACATAAAAGGCACCACAGACAGAATCAGTAAGAATCTTCATTAAACACAACATCAAAACAGCATTCTCACAAACAGAAAAATATCCACCATCCTTAGAAAAACCCCAAAGATAAAATTGAATTAGGAAAATCAAGGAGTATACGAAATCCATGCACCACTTGTCCCACATACATACATCGGACAAACCAATACATGTATGAGTAATAATGTGTAACGCATTGAAGAACATAAGAACTCAGTCAAAAAAAAGGAACCAACATCTTCCCTGGTCCAACACCTTAAAGCCACAGGACATAAAATTGACTTTAAAAATACCAGAACCATTGCCAAAAGTGAACATTTTAATAACAGAATAATCAGAGAAGCCATCGAGATAGAAAAACGCACACACAGCATGAACAAGCGAGATGATACCTCCCGCCTACCAGCCATTTGGAAACCTGCCCTTATTGACAAACGACTCCCTAACCCCAAAATCTTAAACCCCTCTGCAACTCAGACTAACCTGAGCACAACCAAACAGAACACTCCCCCAGCCAATCAGAGAACAGCCAAGCCCCTAACCATTCAGAACACACCTCCACCCAATCAGAACACAGCCAAGCTCCCACCCAATCAGTTCATACCCCCACTGGCAGTTAAAAGGAAGAAACAGCTAAGACCACACATTGCTGCTCAAAGCACGAAGCTGAAAACACCAGCCTGAAGATGACGAATGGGACTTCGTCGAAACGTGGCCAAGACACTTCCAAGTTTACGCGGGAGAAAACCGAACAACCAAAGACCTATATACAAATACCGCGAAAACCTCAGAAAACAAATATCGAACCTCTACGGGGAGGAAATCCACCATCTGACCAGGACCTATGAAAAAATTGAAGTCCAAAGAGCTTCCATTTTATGTGACCTCGCATTCCTACGTAACTGCCGAGATCAAAATCTAATCCCCACATGTTTCCAACTGAAATTCCACTCCAACTCTGCAGCCACCAAACGGATCCTGAAAAGAACAGAATTGGCCCTAATCAGAAATGAACTTCACACAAAAAGATTCCTCCTAGACCGAATTAACAAAGATCTCCTCACACTCCACCTCAAACTCAGCAACAAGATCCACCCCGCACTTTGGGACAAATCCAAACAACTCGCCGTCTGGAGAGCCGAAACACAGACCACCCTCAAGACAGATACACACACCAACAAACTCCGAAGACTACAAGAACGCCAGAAACAAACCCCTCCTCCCTCACAGCCACACATGAAACAAACAGTGCATAACATCTCAGATAGGATCCTCACCAAAGCCGAAACCAATGTCCTTTCCAAAGGATTCAACTTTGCAGTCGCTCCCAAACACATCCCCACTGAAACCATTATATGTGAAGTTGAAACCAGCCTGACCAAAATCAACCCCGATGACGCTAACAAAATCAGACTCAAAATCACCAACATCCTCTGCACCAGCAAGCCACCCAAAAGCAACTTACCCAAAGAGGAACAGACAGCACTACGTAACCTGAAAGAAGACACCAGCATAATAATCCTACCAGCAGACAAGGGCAACGCCACGGTGGTTATGAACACATCTGACTACCAAACCAAATTAACCAACCTACTCCAAGACTCCACATACAAACCCCTAAATACAGATCCCACCACCTACCTGGAAAAAACCACCAGAACCAAGATAAAAGCCTCCCCAATTAGCGAAGAGATCCAGCAAAGAATCATTCCCAGAGAGAAATCATCCAGATGCCCTAAACTCTATGGTCTCCCCAAGATACACAAAGAAGGAACCCCACTCAGACCTATAGTCAGCTCCATAGGCTCACCTCTACAAAACCTAGCCAAATTTCTCGCCAAACAACTACAGCCCTATGCAGAATCCATCACCTCACACGTAAAAAACTCATTCCAGTTTATAGAGATCATAAAGAAACAAAGCTTACAGCCCAGCGACCTACTAGTGAGATTCGATGTCATATCCCTCTTCACCCAAGTGCCTATCAAAGAAGCCTTGACAGCTATTCAAAACAAATATAACCCCCCCAAACACATCTTAGATCTGACCAACCACTGCCTATCCAACACATACTTCATCTATAATGGACAAAAATACAAACAAACAGAAGGAGCACCCATGGGATCACCCCTCTCACCTGTCATTGCCAACCTCTACATGGAACACTTTGAAACCCAAGCTCTAGAAAAATCGGATCACAAACCCAAACTCTGGCTCAGATATGTAGACGACACCTTCATAATCTGGCCACATGGGAAAGAAAAACTGGACAACTTCCTCACACACCTCAACAGCCTACACCCCAAAATACAGTTCACCATGGAAACAGAAGCTAACAACCAACTTCCCTTCCTGGATGTCTTAGTCTACAAGAAATCCAATGGCTCCCTAGGACACACCATCTACCAGAAGAAAACACACACAAACCGCTATCTGCACGCTCTCTCACACCACCACCCAGCACAGATCAACTCTGTAGCCAAGACACTCATCTCCAGAACAAAACGCTTAGCTGACGAACAACACCTAAAACCCGAACTACACACTCTCACCAATGTACTAACATCCAATGGATTCCATAGAAATAAGATTACAAACCTAATCCAAAAAGAAACCCCCACTAAAATCCAAGACAAAGAACAAGAAAACGGCAAAGCCCTCCTCCCATACATAAAAGGCACCACAGACAGAATCAGTAAGATCCTCCATAAACACAACATCAAAACAGCATTCTGCACAAACAGAAAAATATCCACCATCCTTAGAAACCCCAAAGATAAAATTGAATTAGAAAATCAAGGAGTATACGAAATCCCATGCACCACTTGTCCCACCACATACATCGGACAAACCAACAGAAGAATAAGTGCACGCATTGAAGAACATAAGAACTCAGTCAAAAAAGAGGAACCAACATCTTCCCTGGTCCAACACCTTAAAGCCACAGGACACGAAATTGACTTTAAAAATACCAGAACCATTGCCAAAAGTGAACATTTTAATAACAGAATAATCAGAGAAGCCATCGAGATAGAAAAACGCCCACACAGCATGAACAAGCGAGATGATACC